>NC_135660.1:73682810-73778028 GCF_964188315.1 Podarcis muralis | reverse complement strand
AAGCAGCTGGCAGGGAGGGGTATATTTATTGATATCTCACTTTTTGACCACATGAGCCCCTAAACCGGCGTAGAAAGACAACTATATAAAGTAATTATATTATTAATAATCATTTTACCATTGAACCCTTATCCACTCTTAATAAGAAGGTTCCAGTGTGGGTTCACAGCAGTATAAAAATACGGTACAACATTAAAGTCAGGGTCAAATGTAAGACTGTAATAACAGAATATGGTCGTATTTCAAGAAGCACAAAAGAACTGAGAGTTTAAAAACCACCAGAGCAACACTAAAAACATGGTACAAACATGAAATGATCCCAGAGCCTGGTGAAATTAGATGGTCTTAACTTTTGACCAAAGGGTTGCCAACTTTTTAATTGTTCCTGTCCTGTTCTTGTCCTCTTAACAGCAGCCTGACACACAGAAACGTAGCAGTCAATTATTTCCGCATCAATTTATCTCTAGACAATAAAAGTGTCATCTGCTAAATTTCTGCATGTCGAGCTGCTGTTATAGACACAGGTGCAGGGCCAATGAAAGAGCTGGCAACTCTGTTCACTTAGGAGCTCCTTCTTAGATCAGGGGTCAGCAACCATTTTCAGCCGGTCCACTGTCCCTCAGATCATGTGGTGGGCCAGACTATATTTTTCTGGGGGGGGGGGGGGGGGAAATGAACGAATTCCTATGCCCCACAAATAAACAAGAGATGCCTTTTAAATAAAAGGACACATTCTACTCATGTAAACACACACTGATTCCCGGACCGCCCACAGGCCGGGTTTAGAAGGCAATTGGGCCGCATCCAGCCCATGGGCCTTAGGTTGCCTACCCCTGTCTTAGATGGTACCCCCTGGACATGTGCCTGAAATGTGGCAACGACCTTTCCTAGTGATGCTGTGCCATTCAAGCAACACAGGGGGACAGATGTGGTCCACTGGAATTGTACATGATGTTGTGCTGATGCCATCAGCTCTCTATCCACTGTCACAGATGAGCATGTTTCCGGGGCAACTTACTCAAAACCTTTGCATCTGAAAACATGGACTGCTTGAACGTTTCCTAGTTTGCTGTGGTGCCTTTTGTTGCGTCCTTACTTGCGCAATGAAGAAACACACCCCAAGGGACTGCGTTGGTTCGGCCTATCCCTGCAAAATCTACATACTGTTCTTATTTGCAGCATGGCATCTCTGTTCTTTGCTTCTGTGTGTGAGAGAGAAAGAGAGAGAGAGAGAAAAGTGGGCGGAGATGAAAACAGCCAAGTGTGTGGCCAAACTTCTGAGCTGGATGCTCACTGAACCTAAAAACAGCAACATGGTATATAGCTTCAGTGTGTAGCATTATGAGATGCTGGTCCTTGAAGAGAGACCATTTTATGAACAGTTAAGTGTAGTATCCTGTAGGTTTGGGAAAAATCTTCACCATGTGAGGAAACCTTGCAGTGGGGCTGCCCTAACATCAGGAAGCCAGGAAACTTCAATAGTATTTGCCAATGGTAGAAAATCAACTCAGGATAGCAGCTAGGACACAGGCAAGATGAAGGTTCCCACTGAGATATGGAAGGAGTCACACTCAGCGAGGGGAAGGGAGCTTTTGTTATAGACTAGGCATGTCCCTTAAAGGGACATTGGTGGCACTGTGGTCTAAACCACTGAGCCTAGGGCTTGCCGATCAGAAGGTCGGCAGTTTGAATCCCTGCGACAGGGTGAGCTCCCGTTGCTTGGTCCCAGTTCCTGCCAACCTAGCAGTTTGAAAGCACGTCAAAGTGCAAGTAGATAAATAGGTACCGCTCTGGCATGAAGGTAAACGGCGTTTCTGTGCGCTGCTCTGGTTTCGCCAGAAGCTGCTTAGTCATGCTGACCGCATGACCCGGGAAAACTGTCTGCGGACAAACATCGGCTCCCTCGGCCAGTAAAGCGAGATGAGCTCCGCAACCCCAGAGTCATTTGTGACTGGACTTAACTGTCAGGGGTCCTTCACCATTTTAGGCATGTCCCTTACAAAGACAGGCCACACTAACTACAGGGAGGGAACCTATGCCCTCAAAGTATGCTCATGGCCATCCACTTGTTTGGCTATAAAATAGTTTCTAGACAAATTAATGGTTAATAAGGCTGTCAATGACTAGAGCCACAATAGATATGTACTTCCTCCGGTGTGGGAGGAAATATGTCTCTGCATATCAGTTGCTGGGAACAAAAAAGTGGGTGGGAGCTGTTGCGCTCAAGGGGGCACTGCTTGTGGGCCTCCTATAGGCGTTTGGTTGGCTCCTGTGAGAACATGCACTAGATGGGCCAATGGCCTGATCCAGCAGAGATCCTCTTGCATCCCTGAATTTTGTTTAGTCGTTTAGTCGTGTCCAACTCTTCATGACCCCATGGACCAGAGCACGCCAGGCACTCCTGTCTTCCACTGTCTCCCACAGTTTGGTCAAACTCATGTTTGTAGCTTCGAGAACACTGTCCAACCATCTCGTCCTCTGTCGTCCCCTTCTCCTTGTGCCCTCAATCCTTCCCAACATCAGGGTCTTTTCCAGGGAGTCTTCTCTTCTCATGAGGTGGCCAAAGTCTTGGAGCCTCAGCTTCACGATCTGTCCTTCCAATGAGCACTCAGGGCTGATGTCTCTGCTTTTTAAGATGCTGTCTAGGTTTGCCATTGCCTTTCTCCCAAGGAGCAGGCGTCAGCCAAATACCTCTGTCCATTCCTTCAAGCCCCTCCCCTCAAAGCCCACCTTTTCCAGGTCGCCTCTGGAGCATCTCCCTGGCCCCCCACTACCATACTGTAAGCTAAATTGTGTGTATTGAAATAACTGCATATCCTTCCCATTTAGCCAACCTCTGTATGTCTAGATTGCAAGCTCCTCAAGGGGCAGGGATCTGCCAGTCTTGTTCTTTGCAAAGTGCCATGCAGTAGGATTGTGTTATATAAATAAAGGGATAGCTGAATAAATAAATGCTTTGAATTTGCATAATTTATATGCATCAGAGAACCTGTATTTTTATTAGCACAGAGCACCCGCGGCTCTAACAACGAGCTCGTCATGTACTGCATTCTCCCAGTTAACATCTCCATATGGAGACAGCGCGTGTGCAGGATTAAGCACGGTGTTGCCGTCGTCAGGTAATATCGGCATACAGTGCAGCGCAGCATAATTGTATCTGTTTAAACAGGTTCAGGTTTCCAGGTTACAGCTACACCAAGCAGGGCTGAGTTACACGCAGATAAGAGAAAATAGAAAATAAAAAAGTAGCAAAGATCATTCAGCTCTGTTTCAAGAATTACTGCTAAATGCCCTATGTAATTATAACAGTCTACAAATGATATCAGTGACTAATTTAGAGTTGCTTCATTTGGCTAGCTTCCATCCTTTTATCTCCTTTTACTTTTCAACCATTAACAATAAATTGTTCCATCTCTCTCTCTCCCCCCACCTTCTTCTCTGCCCCGGTATTACTTGGCTACTTGTCAAAATGCAGCACACAATACACAAAAAGCAGTTATGTGACACCTGGAACTGTTCCACCAGAATCTCTAATTTAGTGAATGGAGTTAAATTAAGAACCATTCTATTTAACTGGCTGTTCAGATGCAGAGGGATTTCCCACCTTCCCCTCCCCCCAGAATAGCTTCCAAGTCTAGGAGCTCCCCTTTTTATGTATAACAGCCGCCGCCTCCACTTGCTTGGATTCCAAGGTAAGGTCACTTCAACCTCCTGAAAAACAGAAATAGAGAGATCCACATTGCACATTTAAAGCACACTCAACAAACATTTAAACCACATGACTTCTCACAATAATCCCAGAAACTGTAGTTTGCCCCTCACAGAGCTACAATTCCAAGTACCTTGAACAAACGCAGTTCCCAGGATTCTTTGGGGGGGGGGTGCTATGCACTTTAAATGTGCATTGAATGTGCTTTAAATGTGTGGTATAGATCGGGTTGGCAAGTGACCCCTTTCTCTCTCTGGTTTGTTCCATTTGCTGAGTGGATACTTGAATGCTAAGCACCTCCGCAAATCTCACATTCCAGGTGGTCACCTGGATCTCCTGCCGCTACACCTGGCCCTGGCCAATGGTCTGGACAAAGTTATTGTGTGGAGCCGATTTTTCTGGCCACCCAGCCCTCGCTCAGCTCAAAGGATGGCGGTCCCTGTTAAAAAATAAGTAGCCAGTTATACTTAGAACAGGCATGGGCAAACTCGGCCCTCCAGATGTTTTGGGACTACAATTCCCATCATCCCTGACCACTGGTCCTGTTTTAGGGATGATGGGAGTTGTAGTCCCAAAACATGTGGAGGGCCGAGTTTGCCTATGACTGACTTAGAAGAATGCACTGACTGGGGTGAGTTATATGCAGAGCACGAGGAAAAATGTTAGACTGGAACTATGTTTAAGTAATGTACTATTTCTTCAGTGTATTGTAGTGCTCCTATCAGAGGAGGGGGAAATGGCCTGCCTAGCTATGTAGCAATGAAAGTAAGAGTTATGGGTTTCCTCGTTTATGCAATTATATATTTCCATTATGACACAGTAACTCCTTCAACTTTTAATTTTCAAGATGCAATTTTTGAAGATCCCAAGCATTAGAGTTGCCAGTTCTTTAAAATCATAAAAAAGAACCTCTTGAGGAGCACCCTCTAAGTGCAGAGACCATGGGGATTTTTGCTTTTGGCTGGTTTGGAGGGAGAGCCCGGTGGTTTGGGGTGGGTTCAATGGGGAGATTTGGGGCAGAGCAAAGCTATATATTCATATAGTTAACTCGGGTGTCTGGCACTTTTTTTAAATAACTGAAGGTGATGTGCAAAAACCAGCACACATTTTTTTCAGGCAGATGTCCAGAAAGTGAACTAAACAAATAAACGTGTAGCCAGGCTACACCCCAATCCGTTGGCAATTTTACTAGAAATGGTTTCCGTGTCCTCTGCTGTATGAACTATAATGAACACATAGTTCTGATTTAAATCACGTAATTCATATTCTCAGATGAGTGAGCTTTGGTTTAGCTTCATCATTATGTAAAGGACAGAATATACTTTCTATGTTCTATTACAGAGATGCCATTGCTGCAGGGGAATATAATATGAATTTTAAAGACAAGACTACATTGACTCTTGCAGCTGCCTACTGGTCAGAAAATAAAACACACTTGTTATGGCTACACTGATGGATTCTTATCCATGATACAAGGCCTACACTATAATGGGGCAGGGGGACAGTCCGACTAGAAACAAACATGCATGCTACAGCATTGTAGCCATTCAGAGGAATGCAGCAACAAGGGGACTAGAAAGCAAATCCTACCAGAAAAGGAGGTACCACCAGGGTGTGTTTGGCCTAGAGAAAAGACCACCAAGGAGCATGTCCACATGAAATATTTAAACAAGTTTTAAACACATTTGGCTACCTAACCAAGAAATCCTAAGTATCGTACTTTTGCAAAGCCATTAAAAATTGCCAAGATTCCTCAGCATTCTCTCAAATCTACAATTCCCAGGTTTCTTTGGGTGGGGTGGTAGGAGCCACGACAATCCTGTGTCAATTTACATAATTTATTTAAGTTCAGTAACAAACATGGCACGAAAGGCGGGGGGAATGGGGAGGGAAAAGGAAAACACGCGCCTGCTTTTAGAGTTGCAAAGTTCTTAAAATGACCAGCTTTAATGGAAAGTTGCTCAGGGAAAGAGGAGGAACCACATGGAGCTGTTATCCCAGCAGAACTAATAAAGTAGCTGTGTGCTTCCCATCTCTGCTCAATCAGACGGAGCCTGTCTTCACACGCAAAAGAACTCCCTAACTCACCAAGGGCTTGAGACTCATCAGCTACACTCACCTGGTTTATGTGGCACGTAGAAGCTGTTCCCGGGGATGTGGCCGCTGTCACACGCCAACAATTTCTAGGAGCCACAGGTGAGAGCTGAGTGCAGGGAAGAGACCAAAGGTGGACAAACTACCCTCTGCAAGGAGGGCTGAGCCTAGAACTCTATGCATATCAAGTCTGTGCTCTTCCACCTTGCTGCAGGCTGTCCATCTGAAAAACAAAAGTGAAATATACTCAGACTCCTGAAGTGATTTCATGCTCTTTATTGCAGCTTGTAAAACAGTGATTGAATTGCCCCCCCCCCCAAACCTCAGGCTTTTATATACATTATTTACACAATGAGTCCCGTCTGATTGGCTGATTCTGCTTCCGGTGCCAGTGTGGTGTAGTGGTTAAAAGCGGTAGTCTCGTAATCTGGTGAACCGGGTTCGCGTCTCCACTCCTCCACATGCAGCTGCTGGGTTACCTTGGGCTAGTCACACTTCTCTGAAGTCTCTCAGCCCCACTCACCTCACAGAGTGTTTGTTGTGGGGGAGGAAGGGAAAGGAGAATTTCAGCCGCTTTGAGACTCCTTAGGGTAGTGATAAAGCGGGATATCAAAACCAAACTCTTCTTCTGCTGCTGCTTCCCTCCTGGAGCCTGATTGGTCTTTTCCTGCAAGCCAATCAGTTGTTGCATTCTAGGATCCTACTTGCCTATTGTTCTAGGATCCAAGCTTAGTACATAACAAAAACAAAGACTGCCTTTTACTTGGATTGCTAAACTAGAGTGATCTTTGCATCCTCTTACACCCAAAGTATGACCCATGCCTCTAAGATCAGGGGTGGGGGAACCTGGGGTTCTGCAAGTGTTATTGGAAACTACGGTAACTTGCATAGCCAATGATTAGAAACAATGGGAGCTGTAGCCCAACAACCTCTGAGAGGCCACACATTCTCCATTCTTGCTCTAACCAGTGTTTCCCAAACTTGTGTCTCCAGCTGTTTGTGGACCACAGATCCCATCATCCCTGACCACTGGTCCTGCTAGATCATAAAGTCCAAAAGCAGCTGGAGACAGAAGTTTGGGAAACACTGTTCTAGAAAAAGACGTTTTTCAGAAGTCTTTCCAGCTGACTGCCTTTCTAAAACGAACTGCATGGAGTTATTGCCTCTGTGTAGTTACGCTTTATTTAAGGAACATAAGCTATATATCTGCACATCCATCCGTTTGTCAGCTCTGCCCTCTAATGGGCAACTGTCAGAATAGCCACTAATAACATTCCACCCCCGCCAACTTTCCTCAAGTCTATTACAGATGAAATCCAACGAAGCTGTGATTTTGTCGACTGTTCGCTACCATAAAAGAGCATTTCTGTGATTCCAGCATTATTAAAGTATGTTTAAGTACTTTAGGTTTCAATTTTATCTCCATTTCACTCAAAGTAAGCCCTGCTGTACAAAATGGGATTCTGAACAGGCATATATAGGATTGCAGGATTAAACTGTTTTAACATGTACAAACTTGTAGGCAGGGCCGGCTCTGTCATTAGGCAAACTAAGGCAACTGCCTCAGGTGGTAGAAGCCCCCCAATTGGCAGCTCTACAGGTACCCCACCACTGGTGCAGATTTGTTGCTGGTATCGGCCAAAATTGCATCCAAAATCACACCCAAATTGGGCAAGATCTCACCAAAAATTGCAGAAGCAGCAGGGTGGGCAGAGAAGCAGTGCCAGCAGCAATAGGTATGACAGCAGCAGGGCAGGGAATGGCAGCATTTTCAGTTTTGCCTGAAGCCATGAAACAGGATGTGTGGCCCCTGCTTACAGTGCAACTGAAAATAATAAAATGAACAAATTAATTATTAAATTTGCAGAGCTGACAAATGGATGGATGTGCAGATATATAGCCTATGTTCCTTAAATAAAGTGAAACTACACAGAGGCAATAACTCCATGCAGTTCATTTTAGAAAGACAGTCAGCGGGACAGACTTCTGGAAAATGTCTTTTTCTAGAACAGTGTTTCCCAAACTTCTGTCTCCAGCTGCTTTTGGACTTTATGATCTAGCAGGACCAGTGGTCAGGGATGATGGGAACTGTTGTCCAAAAAGGCCTGGGCAGGCCATCGGCTTGTGGATCTCTGCTTTGTAACCACGTTTTTGAGCGATTGAGGCCCCATGAAACAGTGGGTGTGGTTTGTGGTTTTTTTGGTGCAGGCTGTAGCTGAGGACATGCTATATGATCTGATGGTGAATTTGGGATGACCCAATGCAAAAATCCTGAGGATCCATGTGCTTTTACCTCCCCTATCCCAGGCAACCTCCTTTATCTCTGGAGTCTCTTATCTCCCTCCCGATCCCTTGCCGATCAGCTGCTCAGCGGCTTTCTTTCAACACCCCTTCCCTCTTGTTTGCCTTAGTGTCTTGGAGTAGTTTTTTGCTCCTCCTTTTCTTCTAATTTCTCTCCTCATTGCTTTAATCTTCCTGTCTCCTCTCCTTTCAAGTTCGCTGTCTTTACCTCCCTGCTCCCAGGCAGCCTCCTTTATCGCTAGAGTCCCTTATCACAGACATTTCCCCTTACTTTTTAGGAGGAAAAAAGTGCATCTTATGGAGCAAATAATATGGGATATCATTTATCAGAATGCTTTTAGAACCTTACAGGTCCACCACATATGATAGAAGGTACCTTCCTTTTGCTTACATTTCCAGCAGATATTTGCACTTGTCTTACACATTTTTGCAAGTTTACTAGGAGTCAAATACCATCGGTACATCATTTTCATATAATTTTCTTTCAGAGTACAGCATGCCGATAATTTCACCACCGCCCAAGCCTCCCTGGCCTGCCCAGGCCATGTCTTCCTGTTCTAAAGGTAAACAACTATTTCCTAAAAAAAAGGCAACAACTTTGGAGTCCCCCACTCCCTAAAAAAAGGTTGACAACTCTGGGCAACCTAGGGGCACCGTCTGGATTGTGCAGCGGTGCCTGGCAGCAACAATGGCAGATTTTGGTGAGATCTTGTGAGATCTCACTGAGATCTTGCAAGATCATACAGAGCTCATGAGATCTTGTGAGATTTCAGGAAGATCTCACAAGAGCTTGCTAGCCTAATACTGCTATTAAACCAATTAGATTTAGTAAGATTATGCATAGGCTTTCCATGTTGGGTTGCAGCTAGCACATGTAAGGTCCAGGCACTTACATGACCTCCCACTACTGACATTGCTGGTGCTGGCAGGGTTGAGTAAGGTTGGCACAGTGCAAACACACTGGTGCAGCCAAACTGGTGCCCATGCCAGTGTGTTCACACCACAGCAACCTCACCTCCTTCCTCCTCTACCTTCTTGTAAGCCACAGTGATGTCAGCATTGGGAGATATGCTAAGTGACTCCCCCCACCAAATGCTACTGGTTGTGGGTGGCCTATGATTTTAAAAGATTCCACCTTCTGCCCAAGTAGTGTTTTCAAGCGGCCATTGTAGCTTTGCTTTTAACAGCAGCTCAACATGCAGACATAGGGTGATATTCAATTAAATAATTGCATGAGTGGACCACAATGGGATTTTCCTCCCTCTCTTCCACCTGTGATCCCCCTAAATCCTTTGTACGGGTTCCCCCAAACCCAGATTCGGGGACAGTGAAGGGTTGGAAGAGAGGAAGGAAAGTCCCATTGCAAAAGTGGAAGTTGCTCTGCTCATGAACTTATTCCGCCAAATACTGCCTATAATCAAAGGTTGCCCAGAACAGGCCAAGCAGTCTTGATGACTTTTTCCAGACCAATTGGCAGCAAGATTCTGCTGCCAAAATAGCTCCTCCTTCACGGCCTGGGCAGACCATCCAACCCCCTGCAATGCTTGAACCCATGACCTTGAGATTAAGAGTCTCATGTTCTAGTGTCTGAGGCACTCTGAACAAGTGGGGGGACGGACCCTGAGGAATTAAGAATGCATTTTTCAGAACAGCACTAGTTCTCAGTGGTATGTAGAGCTGACACCTTTCTTTGTTGTTTGTGAAGATATATGGTAGGTGAGCAAACGACCAAAGAGAGGTTTTGGACAGTAAGGAAAGCCAGTGTGGTGTGGTGATGAAGTTTGCTGGAGAACTTTGGTCCAAGAAGGCAAAATGCGTTAACCCCATTTAGGCTGCCACAAGCTTCTTGGAGGAACCGTACAGTGCCAACGTGATAAATTAGACCACGGGCCCTGAGAAGGAGTGGGGCTCATCTGCAGAACAAGTTGCGACTTACTAGAGTAGTGGACAGGGGAGAATTCATATGACCGAAGATCAAACCTACCTGTGAAGAGAGCCAGATGCCCGGTGACATGTGGCCAAGCAGCATGTGACCTGATTGCATCATTGCATAGCCATACTGCTTTTGGCCCCAGAAGGTGGTTAACAGCTTCACCTGCACACTTCCCCAGAGGCTCAAAATCAAAGGCAAAGTCTCATCAGCTTCATGTTGAGTCACTCATCATTTGACCCAAGCGGACTTCACTCTTATAACCACTTGCAAGGTGTGTTACAAAGACATCCATATTCAGCGAAAGGATTTGACTTGAAAGTTTATGAGCCATGGGGCTTGACCTTGATTTCAAAGAGCAGAATGGTGTCTTTTTACATGCATCCACTACACTCCGTATCTCATGTCATCCATAAAGGGGAGTAAAACTGGCAGATGTTAATTTTCAGTCACAGCACGCCTAACCCTGCAACTGCAGACTCAGAAAAAACGTAAAGGAAAAAGAACAGCCTGCCCATCTGCTGAATCAGCTGTAGGTAAGTCTCTGCCACCCTCATCACTGCGTGTTATGCTGCTTAAAGCCAGTTTTGTCCTCAGAGGGGTGAGCTAGCGTGCACCTTCCTGCCTGTCCCTCATAGGGATCCAAAATGTTCAATTTTCTTGTGCAGAATAACCACACTACTGTATTTTCCTTCGCTGGGGATGTTATTTGCAGGCAGGGCTGTTTTGCCTAACGCAATAGCTCTTTTGGATTCTGTGGCAGATCCCATTCGGGAGATTTAGTTGCCTTAGAACCTATAGTGGCTATATGCTGGCTGGCCTGAGATTTAAATTCCTCCCACCTGCTAAGCTAGGTCACTATACCTGGACTGCCATTGTTAATTAATCCTGCAGGTGCACTACTGCTGGCAGGCACTCAGCCTTCAACTGGTCCACAACTGGATCTTCCCACATCCTGCTGATACTTACCCCTGAAGCACAATCAGTAAATCAATATTTATTTATTTTTAAAAATCCTGATGTGTCAAAAAGGAAGAATCGTACAAACCAATTGACCTTGATATACAAAATTATTCTGCAACAGGTTTCCCCTTCAGGGAGGAAGAATATTAATCTGCCCACCCTACAGTATTTGCATGAGACAATGGACCAATACGAGATACCCAGCGTATCTGTCTCCCATTGGCTGTTAATTTTGTTGGATAGCACTGGAACCTTCATATTCAGAGGCAGTGTACTTCTGGGTAGGGCAGCTACTTAAAAGGTAAAGGTAAAGGTACCCCTGCCCATACGGGCCAGTCTTGACAGACTCTGGGGTTGTGCGCCCATCTCACTCAAGAGGCCGTGGGCCAGCGCTGTCCGGAGACACTTCCGGGTCACGTGGCCAGTGTGACAAAGCTGCTCTGGCGAGCCAGAGCCGCACACGGAAACGCTGTTTACCTTCCCGCTATAAAGCGGTCCCTATTTATCTACTTGCACCCGGGGGTGCTTTCGAACTGCTAGGCAGCTACTTACAAGTTGCCTAAAAGAGGACACAGATTTGCATAGCATTTGCTTATGCTTATATGTAGAAATTCAAATGCAGAAATAGAGAGAGGGCAGACCCTCCAAGTGTCCCTATTTTCCAGGGACATCCCTGATTTAGAGAAATCATGCCGGTTTCTGATTTGATCCCAGAATGTCCCACTTTTCCTTAGGGTGTCCCTATTTTCACTGGATAAATGTTGGAGGGTATGGAGTTATGACTCCTGAGCCATCTGAAGGCAATCCTGTACAGGAAAGTTTTTTTAAAAAATGTTTAAATGTTTTAAAAAAATGCCCAGAGTGGCTAGGGAACCCAGTAAGGTGTGTAGGCTACAAATAGTAACATAATAGTAACTAGAGCCAGGGCTTTTTGGGCTGTGGCTCTGATCTGGTGGAATGCTCTGTCACAAGAGACTAGGGCCCTGCGGGGCTTGATATCCTTCCGCAGGACCTGCAAGACAGAGCTGTTCCACAAGGCCTTTGGCCAGGGCACAGCCTGACTCCCTCCCTCGGCAATCTTCGCGGAGCTCTGGCCCAATGGTTGCCATTGGTTTGATTTGAATTAATTTTATAATGAATGGTTTTAGAGTGTTGTGTTGTACTGTTGTACTGTTTTATTGTTAGTTGCCCTGAGCCCGGCTTCGGCTGGGGAGGGCGGGATATAAATAAAATTTATTATTATTATTATGGAATGGGACTTCCCTATTTTCATCGGAGAAATGTTGGGAGGGTATGAGAGGACTGGGATAGCTCCGCTGGTAGAACATTAATCTCAGGGTTGTGGGTTCAAATCCTACATTGAGCAAAAAATACCTACATTGCAGGGGGTTGGACTAGTTGATCCTCATGGTCCCTTCCAACTCTACAGTTCTACGATTCTATAACTGAAATAGAGATACAGGCCTAACTGGAATAGCATGCTAAGCACAAGAACTAACCTTGGCTGGAGCTTGTGGCTAGGGATGAGAGAGCTCAACCAAGGAGCCCCAGTTGGCTTACTTAGCAGTGTGTAGCATAGATGACTGGGGAGCAGCAAGGCAGCTGCAAACTTCTCTCCTGGAGCCCACACTTTCATATGGCTTCACTGACCCAAGGCTTGTCTTAAGAGCAGGGTTTCCAAAACTTGGGTCTCCAGCTGTTTTTGGACTACAATTCCCATCATCCCTGACCATTGGTCCAGCTAGCTAGGGCTCATGGGAGTTGTAGGCCAAAAACATCTGGAGGGCCGAGGTTGAGGAAGCCTGGACTAGATGACCCTCAGAATCCCTTCCAGCTCTACAATTCTATGCATCCATGTGGCTTTAAAGTTGCGCAGGCAGAAATTCAGCAGGTGAAGCTTTCCCAAGCAACAGGAGAACTTCACCGATGAATTTGCGCCTGTCGTGGAGCGCAGTTGAAGGTGCATCGGGGAGACCCGTTTAAGAGGGGAGGAGCAGGCGGACTCCTGAATTGCGGAAGAAGTTCTCTGCAAAAACAAAAACACAGCTTGTCCCAGAAAGGCTCTTCCAGCCGAAAAGCGAGCCGAAAAGGCAAACCTCAAACGCCAAACACCAATTAAACCCGCCCACGTTCGAATTCCTTGGCAATAACAGGCGGCGGCGGGTGGAGAAAAGCACGCTCTGCAGAACCCTTCCGCTCTGGTTGCTGCGCCCGCCCGCTGCGTGGCAACGGGGCCGCTCTTCTGCCCGGCTTTGGCGCCTGCCCTCCGATTGGCCCTTTTGAAAGCAGCGGCGCGGCCCCATTGGCGCGTTGGGAGTCGGCTCAGCGCGGTCGATTTGAATCCGTCTGCGCTCGGCCTCTCTTAAGCAGGCGCTGCTAAGCCGCCGCCTCCGCTTCCTCCGCCGGTTCTTCGGAAGGTGCGTCCTTGTTTTCGCAGGGAGGCGAGGGGAACGGCTGGAAGCAGTGGGGCTGGCCCGGGCGGAGAGGGTAAGGGGGCTGCAAGGGGGACGTGGGGGGGGGGGGGAAGAAAGACCCGTGGCTGGGATAGACCAGGGCAGGAGGCTGCCGGGAGGATAAAGGGCAGGGGTAGGGGGAGCGCAGTAAACCCCACTTTTTAAAATAAATGTGCAACTCTTGTGTTCCTGTGCATTCTCCCTTCACTTTTGCCTGGATGAGTTGGAGAACTTAAAAAAAAAAGCCACAGAATAAATGTTGCGTTTTCCCCAAACTGCATCCCTTAACTCACTTCCTCTTTTTTTAAAAAAATAAAAAGTTTTTATTCTGAAGGCTGCAAACTTACCACCCACTGGGGATTACTTTTGAGCAACCCTTGTAGAGGGGGCGGGGGGGGGGGAAAGGCTAGCCAGAGTATTTCTGAACTCTTCTTTCTCTCTGATCTGAGTATAGCGTGTTAAAAATCTAGTCTATCTGGTGGATTGGAGGGGAGACAGCTAGAGGTTTGTTCTTATCTCTCCCCCATGTGCTTACCTAATCCCCAAGATCTCTTTCTCCTTGGCCTTTGTAAATCTGCACTTGACTCTCCTGGCCTTAGCATGTGGCCTCCTGTATGAGCAAGCAGACATGCGGTGAGTGCAGCACTTGTGAACTGGATTGTGGCCTTTTCAGACTGCAGCTTCTGTTGGCTTGACTATTCTCAGGATCATAGGCACGGAAAGGAGTTTTCTGGAATGCATTTAAGCAGATGTCACTTTACGGCTTGTGCAATAACTTAAAAAAGCTGCTAGATGGGTCTCTCCCGCTTGGCAAACACCTAGCAAATAAATGCAATATTAAGAAGTGCAAACTACTGTCTCTCATTCTTTCTATATGTATCTGCCAACCTAAAACTATATAAACTCCCAATATGGACATGTAATGATTGCCCTGGTGAATAACTTTTGTCTGGGACTGGAAAGTGGAAGTGCAACACCCCCCTCCCAAAAAAAAAAAAATATTCCTTTAGGACTTCTCAGTGTCCTTTGATACCATTAATCATGGCATCCTTGACTGGCTTTTGTTTAGGGAGGTGGTGACACAATACTACAATGGTTCTCTTCTGAGATGGTCAGTATCTTTGGTAGCACTAGGTGATTTCTGTTGGCTTATGAGGATTCCATCTTATCCCCAATGTGTCATTCATAGGCAGATGACATGCAGCTCTATCTCTTTCCCACTCAAGAAAGGGGTCCTGGCTGACTCCAGCTGCAAAAGCCGAGGCTGCCGAATAGGCCACAGACCACTTTGGCTGAGAGTCCTTGCAGGCCTTTCTCCACTTGGCCTGAGAAGGCGGGGCCCTGGCTGACTCCAGCTACAAAAGCTGAGGCTGCTGATCAGATTCCTGGATCAGGGTGTCACTTGGGTTTTTGTTGCTGTTCGTTGATATTTGGTTGTGCTCTTTTAAAAGTTTTATTTTTCTTTCTTGTTTGGGACTACTTTTATGTAAATCTTTTCATGTTATAAACTGCTTTGAGCATGGTTTTAACTATGGGAAGGCGACATACAAATAAAATGATGATGATGATGATGTGCAACCAGCCCTGGATGTGGTAGAACTCCACCTGAGGAACCAGATGTGCAGCTTGGAGGGTCCTCCTGGATTTGTCACGGTCAGACACAGGTAGCTGCAGTGGCCAGGAGTGTTTTCACAAGCTCCAGCTTGTATCTCATATGCAGCCCCTGTTTACATCAATGATCAGACCTGGCCTTGGTTATCTGGTGACCTGCAAACTAGACTGCTGCATTTTATGAGGAACTGCATCTGAAAACTGTCTGGAAGCTGCAGCTGATACAGAATGTTGCAGCCCAAATGTTGGTGGGAGCCAGAAGATCTGCATAACTCAAGTTTTCCACTGGTTGGAGTAGCTACCCGTTTGCTTCCAGATCCAGTTCAATGTGCTGGTCATAATCTTTAAAACGCTAAATTGCTTGGGACTTGGTTATCTTCTATCCTACCTGAGTGCTCTTCTTGAGTGCCTGCTTTTAAGATATGTTAGGCTGGCATGCACAAGAGACAGGGCTTTCTTAATGGTGGCGCTAAAACTCTAGAGCTTGCTTTCAATGACTTCTGCCTTGCCCCTTTGATTCTGATACTTATGCGGGCCCTCTCTATGGCTGCTTGTGTCTCCAGGGCAGCTTTTGGGTAAACCTTTACTTGTCCTTTCTCTGCAAATTCTTAGCCTTTTCAACCCAGACTTGAACTGTTATAGGTCAATTTAACTGGAACAAAAGGGAAGGATGCCTTCTAGTTGATTTCTTTTGCAGGATGGCAGTAATACAGCAAAATACCTTTTCTTTAGCTTAATTACAGCTGGCTGAATTACTGCAGGGAGGAAAAGATCTACATGCCCCTGAAAACACACCAAAGCGGCTTTGGAAACCCTTCTCTTTGAAAAAATAAATAAATGTAGGGATGCACCTGTCACTACAACTGCTTGACTCTCCTTGTTCTGTTTCAGGCCTTTTCATATTGAGGAATAATGGACGACTACACGAAAATAGAAAAGATTGGTGAAGGTAGGTAACATTTGATCTATTACATAATCTTTCTTTGTCTTGCAAAGAAGGCATCTATATACTTGGAAGCAAGTCTCATTGAGTCAGAGTCATTGATGGCACTTACATGGGTCACGAGAGTCCCCCACTCACTAATAAAATGTAGCACCCCAAAGAACTGCATGGTGTGCTAACCCACATACCTGCCTAGGGGGATAATCACTGAAAAGCTTGCATTGTGATTCCGAAGCTGCTTCCTTAATATTGTATTTGCAATTGGCACCCATTCATTGCTACTAGTGAATTTATGAAATGGGAAATTTTGTGTGGAGAAATAAAGCCCTGGAAAATTATCAGCCCCACCTCACTGGGCACCCCGCCACTTTCCTTCGGTTGTTGCACATGCACTTGTAAACTGAATGCCCAAATAGGACATAGATGCTTGCTCAGGGCAACGTGCTTCCATCTTTGGGCTGAAAGGTTTTGTATCATGTTAAACCTATGCCCCTGCCCTGGTTGTCACAACATGGTGATCTTAGGGGGGCAGTGTGGGCTCCTGGAGAGGAGCTTTGCTCCTTTACTTCCATGGCATGCTGAGCTAAGCCAGGCTTCAGATAAGGGCATCACCTAAACCTTGTGCTTGACCTCTCCTTGGAAACCACAAGTGATAGCTAGTAATAAAACTTGGCTACAGGGTGGTTGTTGAAGAGAGAGCTCAACCACTAGCCCAGATTCAGAAGACCAGAATCAGCACGGCACGCTTTTTGACTGGTGCAGGTCCAACTGCAATCACATGGAGACCTGGATGCCAGGTTGGCGGCTGGGGGAAGCAAAACGTCACTTGGAGAAGGATCTGAAATATTTTCCTTGAAGTTTGAATTGATTTTATTCTGGATTGTTTTCTATGATGTTTTAATGTCTTGTAAACCGGTTTAAGATTTGTTCTTTAAAATCTAAAGTGTTATAAAAAAGAAATGTCGGTGGAAAAAAATGGTGCCCGCTCCACGAAATAAACCCCACAGGTTCCCCTCGCCTATCCACGGAAGTGGCCATGCGCCAGTTCTGTGAGGCCCATGGGCCTTTGGTTGCCGACCTCTGGTTTAATGTATTGTGCAAACCTGGTGTCTGTGTCCAGAGGATTAAACTGGAGCTTTCTCCCCATTAGGCACTTATGGTGTTGTGTATAAAGGCAAACACAAAGCTACAGGCCAAGTGGTGGCCATGAAGAAAATTCGGTTAGAGAACGACGAAGAAGGTGTTCCCAGCACTGCAATCAGAGAGATTTCCTTATTAAAAGAGCTACGTCATCCCAACATAGTCTGGTATGTTCTACACCTGTGTAACCTGGGTTTCAGCTATAAAATGGGGTTTTCGTCCCTTTTTTTTGGCACCCAATGAGTCTACTGAATTACACCTAAAAATGTGAGGGCGTCTTTCATGCATGGTGATGAGGGAATTGGAGTTGGAAGGGACCCTGAGGGGTCCGGTTGGTGATGGGTTAAGCAGCAGCTGATGGCATGATTGGGCTATGATGCTCACCTGACCTCTTTCTGGCTGCGTTGCTGCATGTTAGAATGGGCCAACCTGGTTGTAAACACACTGGCAGAAGTGCTGGATATACAGCAGTGACTCCACTGGAGGGAGGTTGGGTTGGTCTTTAAGACACATAAGGGCTGGTCCTTTCCAGCTTTTCTCGCGTCCCCGTTCCCTGCGGGGGGGGGGGGGCACAGACAGACACAAAGCAAACCCTGCGTTTAAGGTTGTGTCCTGTGCAAAAGTGGCTGATGGTAAGCCCCACTTAACAAACCTGGAATTAAGTTCCCCAGCAAAAGTGCTTAGATGTGTCCTGCGCTTGTTCTGTTCTACATACGTATGATTCGTGTTTCTTTAGGTAGGCTGGATACTTAGTTGCCCTCTATTGACACTTAATGTAATTAGAGTTTACAAACAATCTTATGCATGTGGAGAGGAAGAGCACCTCAGTTTGCATATATTCTGCAGGATTTCTTGTAGCATGCAAGGTGGCATGTGTGGTACCAAAAGGAAACGCTTACTAAACAATCAAATGTGAAGTGTTTCCAAGTCCTTGTCTTTCAGTGGGAGAGTTCAGCATATGCTTAAATGCCTTTAAGATCAGTGGGACTGAAAGATGCTTAACTGTGGCTGGACCATGTTCATTTTTTTACATCCTTGGTTATTTCAGCATACTTTTAATAACAGACTCAGACTTTCTCACGGAAGGCTCCATGCTGCTTCAGAGGGCCTAGTTATTTTGACTTAACTTGGTAGAGCTTCTCTGTTGAACCACCACCAGGAATTAAGGTAGTTTAATTATGAGAAGGTAACTTGAGTGGGTGTTCCGTCTAAAGCCTAACCTGGAGATCTGCCCAAAATTTTGGTTAAATTTAATGCGTATCTGGCTTGAATACGATTAAATTTGTTGCTCAGAAAATCATACACTTAGTTTAAATCCAAAGCTCTTCTGAATTCAACATTTCTAGACTCATCTACCCATGTAGACGCGGGTGGCGCTGTGGGTTAAACCACAGAGCCTAGGGCTTTCCGATCAGATGGTTGGTGGTTCGAATCCCCGCGACGGGCTGGGCCCCTGCTCCTGCCAACCTAGCAGTTCAAAAGCACATCAAAGTGCAAGTAGATAAATAGGTACTGCTCTGACGGGAAGGTAAACGGCGTTTTCGTGTGCTGCTCTGGTTCACCAGAAGCGGCTTAGTCATGCTGGCCACATGACCTGGAAGCTGTCCGCCGCCTCCCTCGGCTAATAAAGGGAGATGAGCGCTGCAACCCCAGAGTCGGCCACGACTGGACCTGATGGTCAGGGGTCCCTTTATCTTTACCTTACTCGTGTACTACCTGAAACCAAAGCAGAACATTATTTGCCAGATGTGAAATATATTGGCATTTTTCTCAGCTCTCCCACCCCACTACAGAAACAAGGGCTGATAGTACTAAGCAGAACACTATACTGGGTTGAGTGCCTAAATGTTCACCTTTGAAACAACTATATGCACCCTGGTGAACATATGCTTAAATAACTAAGTGTATTAAGCTAGTTTCATTTAGGCCTCTCTGTTTCACATTAATTTATAATTCTCAGTCATCCGTCATCTTCATAAGACTTATAGCTGTAAGCTTAATGGATCAGGCAGCATGTGTAATTACCAGCTTTCACATAGGCATGTATATGCAGTGAACCTGCAGAAACCTTAGCTCGGCATGTTACGATGGCTGATTAGATAGAAGTATAATAAACTATGAGATGTTTGTCCAGTTAGACGAAGGGGACTTAGTGCTGCATATAACAAACCCACATTGTATGCTTGGTGAAAAGGTATGAGCTATTTTGACTTTCTTAAAAAAAGGAAAATTCTTTTCAGTCTTCAGGATGTGCTTATGCAAGACTCAAGACTTTACCTGATATTTGAATTTCTTTCTATGGATCTCAAGAAATACTTGGACTCCATCCCATCTGGGCAGTACCTAGATCGTATGCTTGTTAAGGTAAGGAAACGATACTGCAGACGGGTAGCTTTCGCCCTGCCTGCCCACGGAACCCCGCCTACGTTGATCTGTCTGCCAGAGACTCTTGGGGTGAATTGGTAAGAGTAGGCAAGTTGTGTTTGGCCAATGCTTCTCCATCATCACAGTCCTTGCCATCCAGGATCCTTTTGTAAGATCCCAAAGCGCCGTGAGGATATCTAGGAACAGAGTTTGAAAATGACTGCTGTGAATTGTTCTGCAGCAAACAGCTACAACAGCCTGGCGTAAGAATTGGTGGCCCATGTGGCAGCCAACAGGCAATTCTGACACCCGTGTTGAGGACCACAGGTATAGCAGGGCTTTTGTGTTCTCCTGTGTTACATCTTAAAGGTTATTCCCCTTGTGCTAATTCAGTGTTCTAGAAGCAAAACAGTGGTACAGTGGTACCTTGGTTCTCAAACGGCTTGGCTCCCTAACAAATCGGCTCCCGAACGCTGCAAACCCAAAGGTAAGTGTTTTGGTTTGCAAACGTTTTTTGAAAGCCGAATGTCCGGCACGGCTTTCGACTGAGTGCAGGAAGCTCCTGCAGCCAATTTGGAAGCCGCGACTTGGTTTTTGAAGGGTTTTGGGAGTTGAACAGATTCCCGGAACTGATTAAGTTTGAGAACCAAGGTACCACTGGAATGGTTTTTTAGGTGGCTTACTGAATTTTGAAGCTGACCCTTTGTAAGAAGCAGCTTTTCTAGCCATTTCATCTATAAAATCACCCTAGTAAATGATGTGGAGGTGCCACTGCGACATCATATTGAAGTTAAGCGCGTGTGGATCTGCTTGTCACCATTCATTTGTCTTTTATTTTAGTTAGTGCCGTCAGTGTGCATGATGTTTCGGTTTCACAGAATTGTAGAGTTGGAAGGGTCCCCAAGGGTCATCTAGTCCAACCCCCTGCAATGCAGGAATCTCAACTAAAGCATCCACGACAGATGGCCACCCAGCCTCTGCTTAAAAACCTCCAAGGAGAAGGAGAGCCCACTGCCCCTCGTGGGAGTCTGTTCCACTGTTGAACAGCTCCTGCTGTCAGGAAAGGTCTACCTGTTGTTTTGTTGGAGTCCTCCTTTCTTGTAATATCAGCAAAGATAGGTCCCGAGCCCCGAAAACCTTGCAAGCTAAAGCTTGATAGTGGACAGGGGGAGCGAGGGATGCATTTCAGCAAATGAGGTGTATGTAATTGGACTCACGTAACCTGGATTGCAAACCACTAGGAACCTAGTGTAAGCGGCTCCATTCTTCTAAAGCAGCCTTTCTCAACCTGTGGGTCCCCAGATGTTGTTGAACTACAACTCCCATCACCCCTAGCTAGCAAGGCCAGAGCTCAGGGATGATGGGAGTTGTAGTCCAACAGCATCTGGGGACCCACAGGGTGGGAACCGCTGTAAGGGATGGAAGGTTTTGTAATACCTATTTTTACCACAGCTGCCCCGTCTTTCCATTCTCCTTTTGGCAGACAAGAGGTGAAGTGCATGGCCTTCTGAACACGCCGTCTTCCAACGCCAACTCTGTTTTAATATTCTTTCAGAGTTACTTGTACCAAATCTTGCAAGGTATTGTGTTCTGTCACTCGAGGAGAATTCTGCACAGAGACCTGAAGCCTCAGAACTTGTTGATCGATGACAACGGAGTAATTAAACTGGCCGACTTTGGCCTGGCTCGAGCTTTCGGCATCCCCGTGCGGGTCTACACCCATGAGGTAAGGGACTGTGGATCTCTCTGCGCTAAATCCTACATTAAAAGGTATAAGCTGTGGATTGTGGAAAGAACCAATGATTTGGGGTTTAGGCAATAAAAGCATTTGTGTTATAAGACAGCTAATAAAAAGCAGTAAAACAACAACAACAGGAAAGATGGAGTGGGATGTGAAGAAGAAGAAGAAACTGTATATGATAATAAATGCCTTGAAATACCTTTGGATAATTAATTTTAAAAATATATGGAAAAAATAATTCCTACACTGAGGCCAGCAAGGTTTTTTTTTCCCATTTAATGTTGCTTATTAAGGAGGTTGCTGCATGCTATTAAGAAGAGCCCTGTTGAATCAGACCCAAGTCTGTCTAGGGTTGGGTGACACCTGGTGTTCAATATCACCAACTAAACATTATGATATCTCGATATATCATGATATGTATCTGCAGTGGCAGAGGGCCTCCCGGGAATCCCTGCGGTGGCGGAGGGCCTCACTGCACCTATTCACGGTGGCAGACGACCTTCCCAGGCTTCCTTGCGGCAGCAGAGCACCCCACTGCGCCTCCCCATAGAAGCGGAGGGCTCTTTGGGTATCCTCGCAGCAGAGGAGGGCCTCACCACACCTTCCCGCAGTTGTGGGGGGCCTTGCTGCGCCTCCCCATGGCAGTTGGGGGCTTTTAAGATGTAAGGAAGGAGTGGACTTAATAAAAAAAACCAGAGAGCTCATGGAGGAGCTTTGAGCTGGATGCTGTTGTACTGTGTGACTTCCTTTTACATGATAGCTATGCAGATGGAATGAGGTTGAGCGTGGAAGAAAGGACTGAGACAATCGGGGCAAGAATTCACCTCGAACAATTAATACGCGAACTTCCTTGAGGATATTCGCTTACAAAATAGGAACTAGAAAACTCTGTGGCTTTTCTTCTTTTTCTTTAAAAAACGACATCAGAAACTGGCGTGCTGATTCCAGAAATGTTATATGCTGGACAGTGTGGCTGAGTGCAGTAATTCATGCATAATTGTTCCAAAGCACGTTAAATCCTTCCTCCCCCCCCCCCCAGCTGGCGGGGGTTTTTTAATTAAAAAAAAAACCCTTCTAATGCCCACTATTCTTGTGTTAGGTAGTAACTCTGTGGTACAGAGCTCCAGAAGTGCTGCTAGGTTCTGCACGTTACTCCACACCTGTCGATATATGGAGCATAGCGACAATATTTGCTGAAATGGCAACCAAGCAAGCACTCTTCCGTGGAGATTCAGAAATTGATCAGTTGTTCAGGATCTTCAGGTATCTAACTTAAAATGAGAAAAGTTTGCGGTCTTGTTTTCCTTCTGCGGAAATGTTGTATCCCATCAGTCTGATAATTGTGTGAATTTAATTTTTAAAAAAAATTATTATGGTGCAATGAATTGAGGCCTGTGGTTTTCCGGTGTCATAATGGCAAGCGGCTAAACAAATTGTTCTAATTTGAAACAAAGTACAGTCCTCACTATATTTGCTTTGAAGCACGTTCCACTTCAAGGAGACTGGCTTATTATTGGTAAATATACTCGGGAGTGCAGCCTTGATAGCCTGTTCCTATGAACAATGTGTATAGGATATCATAAATAGACTGGGAGGTGTTCAGATGTTGTCGTCAGGTGAGGGCATTGCAGCAGGGTCTTGTCAACTATTTCTCTGGCAATTGCTGTTATTTTCTCTTGCATAGCCTTCTTTGTGGTTCAAAAACACAGCGCAGATATCTCTCTTTTGGCAGTACAGTCTTACTGACGCACATATATTTAAAAGCCGAGAGTTCCAACACAAAGCTGCATAACGTGTCTCAGTTATGTTGGATTCTGAAGCATCACTGCAGGGATCATTCAGTAGGTAACACTCAAAGAAGTGTTTGGCTGAATCCATTCGAGCAGATTTGCCAAGGCTGCTTAATCAACCCCCTTTTGACTGTTTTCCTTGTAGAGCTTTGGGGACGCCCAACAATGACGTGTGGCCGGAAGTAGAATCCTTGCAGGATTACAAGAACACTTTCCCCAAGTGGAAACCCAGCAGTCTGGCCTCTCTGGTGAAAAACCTGAATGAGGATGGACTAGACCTGCTTTTGGTAAGCGACCGTTTCACTCTCATAAAACTTGTGTATCATTTTTTTAAAAAAATCATTCTGGTGCAACATAGACAGTGTTGTACCTTACTGAAATAATTTTGTTTCCCCTGTGCATAAGCCTGCATAGAGTTCAGTGTATCCAGATGTATGCAGATAAGCTGTTGAATGTTCTTGGGGTTTTGTACATCTATAAAAATGCAAGACAGAGAGGCCTGCTGCCTTGGAACAAAGGCCAACACAGTCCAGCATTGCTTCTCCAGCTGCTATTTATAGGTGTGCTGCCTCTGAACATGGAGGTTGTACTCTACCGCCATGGCTGTCCGCTACTGATGATAAACAAGCTCATGGAGGAGATGTCTAATCTCCCCCGAAAAGCCATCTGAAACCGTGACCATGGCTGCAATTGTACGGGATGTGAATGCCGTAAATATAATTGTGTGGAGAAGCACTTGGGGGTCTTTTTTGTTCATCTGTCCTGAAACAACTGCCGCATCAGTTTCATGGGGTGACCCAGAATTCTAGCGCAGTAACAGAGGAGTCTTTCGCTCTCTTGTCTACATATCCACACTGGGTTTTATAAAATTCCCCTCTCCACCCCATCCTCACTCCTGGTTTGTACCAGTTACCAAATTGTCACAGGATGATTCCATTCTCACTGGAGAACCTGCGGAGGTTTACTGGGCAAAGTTAACGGGCTGTGGTGGGTTACATTACACGTTGCATCACTCCGTCGCTTTCATAAGGCGTGGATGCCCAATTCACGCCATCTCTCCTCCTTCAGAAAAGGAAGAGTGGAGAAGCATTGGGTGGGTTGGACATGAGCACATTTGAGTGTCTATTTCATAGGTTAGGTCACCTGTGTAGCAGATAGAAGAGGCTTGTGAAGAGTGTGCCATAGAATAATAATATATGAACTGGGGCTCAGGTCAGCAGCCCAAGTGTTGACGTTGGGAAGGAAGTGATGGTATTAAGCTAGGGGCAGGTGAGCACACATCTTTTCCCACCCTAAAGGTCTTGGCCTAGTGTCTAATACCTCTAAAAGAAGAGAAACTTGAATACTGTACATCTTGGTCTGAGATTCACCATGGAAAGTCCGGTTCTGAGGACTCTGATCTCTCTAGGCTCCCCTGCATAGCAAGAGGCCAGTGTGTAACCTGCCTTTGTTTCCACTTGCAGAAAATGTTGACCTATGATCCAGCAAAAAGGATTTCTGGCCGCGTGGCTCTGAATCATCCTTACTTTGATGACTTGGACAAATCCAAACTACCAGCCAATCGGATCAAGAAATGCTAACTGCCCCTGAAACAACCTGAATGTGGTTGAAGCAGAAATACTGAAACTCGTGGTATTTCCCCCCACTGTCGAAGTTTATTGATATCCCTGTTTTTATATGTGTCTGTCTTGTCCTATTCTAAAACTGTAGCCCTGTCTATAGAGTGCTTTGGTTTGAATCTTCCTTTAATTGTAAATATTAACCTATTCACTTTCAATAAAGCTGTACACTGCTCAGTGAAGCCCACCATTATATATAAATGATAATAATAATAATTAATAATAATAATAATAATAATAAAACTTTAAATCTGGCATGGGAGCAGAGGAGGTCCCAGTTCTTCAGCATCAACCTCCCAACATAACTAAAGGCATCAAATTTGCACGGCAGTTTCCAAAAAAAGAAATTACATATCTGAGTTTCGATACGGATTTTGTGAAAGGGATTGCGGCTATTTTAACAGATTCATCTCTCTTTCTCTTCGCACCCCCCACCCCCAGCACTACTCCCCACACCGAAGGCTTCCTCAATACTCTGAAGATCTGGGGAGGGGGCAATAAGGCTGCTTGTCACATTGATGGGAGCCTTCACTAGATTAGCAGATGGGGCGGGTACCATTGGATACAAGCTGATAGATAAAAGAGACTGCTAACTAGACAGGGACAGGCTTGATCTTCCTCCCCCCCCCCCCCCCGCCCCCCAATGGTTGGAGAGAACTTAAATGGCTGCAGTCCCTACCCCACCTAGCTGTGAAATCCAACAATTTGCTTACATGGGTTGGAAGTAGGTGTTGTGTAATGGGGGGGGGGTGCAATCGCCCTGTGGGTGTAGCCTGCTCCTCACTGATAGGCATAGCAAATGCGGTATAGCATAGAGCACATAGATGCAGCCCATCACACGTCCTCTCTGTCATAATGGTGAGCATTCTGCTAGTAATTAGTGCTGTTTTTCTAGAGAAAGAGGTGCCGGAACTCGCCACAAATTCCTCCCTTGTAATGGCAATGATGCACACCTGGGAGGTGCCAGAACTGAGTTCCGGCTGGGGGGGAAGACGACCTGCTAGTAGTGTATGCTTTTCATCTCTTGTGTGTGATGAAATTATCTGGAGCTATATTTAGGGCTCAAGCGCTGCTGTTACAGATGTAGGATTGCAGCCAAACTACTTACCCAGGATTATGAATTGTACGGGACTTCTTGGTAGACCTGGTTTGGTTTAGCCATTGGTCAGTTTGACTCGAGCATGGCAGGGGTTTCTTCTCTTCCCAGTCTCTTCTCTGATCTCCTCCCCCCCCCCCCCCAGCAACTTCCCATTTATTATGTGGGTTAGTTAATTTCTCACATGCTCTACAGAGGAACTCCCAATTTCTTTTTTTTAAACGGTGAACCAACGTCTCTTCCTGCTGCCAGGAGGCAGCTTTACCAGGGATGATGGTTACAGGTATGGCTGTTCCTATTTAGATTCTTGCAGAACAAAGAATGCCAAAACTGAAGGCTTATGGGTAATGGCAGATGGCCTTCGTGTGTGAGTGGTGTTTGGGGTATTCAAGCACTGGGACTTGGGGAACTGAGATCACTGTTGGTACATTTGATGCTCTAGTCTCTTGATCAGGCATAGGCAAACTTGGCTCTCCCAATGTTTTGGGACTACAACTCCCATCATCCCTAACCACTACTCCAAGTTTGCCTATGCCTGCTCTTAATCACTGGAGGAGTAGCATTCTACATTGCTGCTAGGCAAAGCAGCATCTGGTGAACACCAGCCTGCCACGTTGCTCTTAACTACGGAAGAGAGAAGGTGGTAACCTTATATGCAACTGGTGCATTTAAACAGTTACAAATGGAGAATTACATGTTGCAGGTCAACAAATGAGTTAGAATTGTAAAGCATAACTATTTTTGGTTGGTGTGTCATATTGTCCTTGACCACAAGATGCCACTGCAGTATCTAAACATTGATTCTGGCAGGGGGTGGGGGAATATCTGTCCAACAGCGATCAATTTTTCCATACGAAACGGGTAGTTTAATAGCATGTATGCCTAAATGGAGGGACACGGGTGGCACTGTGGGTAAAAGCCTCAGCGCCTAGGGCTTGCCGATCAAAAGGTCGGCGGTTCGAATCCCCGCGGCGGGGTGCGCTCCCGTTGTTCGGTCCCAGCGCCTGCCAACCTAGCAGTTCGAAAGCACTCCCGGGTGCAAGTAGATAAATAGGGACCGCTTACTAGCGGGAAGGTAAACGGCGTTTCCGTGTGCGGCTCTGGCTCGCCAGATGCAGCTTGTCACGCTGGCCACATGACCCGGAAGTGTCTCCGGACAGCGCTGGCCCCCGGCCTCTTGAGTGAGATGGGTGCACAACCCTAGAGTCTGTCAAGACTGGCCCGTACGGGCAGGGGTACCTTTACCTTTACCTTATGCCTAAATGGCAAACATGAGCTGGCTTTGTCTCAGATTAGGTGTTATTTTAATGTCTGAATTTCTGGAACTTGTAATTTGGTAAGGCTGCTGGCTCAGTTTCTACGTCTACTTGGAATTGTACCAGGAGAGTTTGGTGCCTAAGGCAGAGTAGACCCAACCTGGTGAATTGTGTAGAGAGCTCACCCCCAAGGAACTGGAAGTAGCAGTTTGCTGTGTGCTCTTGGCTAGCAAGAAGACATAAACTTTTGTTTAGAGTTGCTGCCTCAGTCCTGGTTAAAACCATGCTTGCTGAAGTACCGTATTTTTCACTCCATAAGGCGCACCTGATCATAAGGTGCACCTAGTTTCTAGAGGGGGAATTCAAGAAAAGAAATATTATTTAAAGGGAGCGCTGAGCAGAGCCTGTATGCATCCCAGGCTCTGCTCAGCGCTCCCTTTACAGAGCCGGGTGGAGCTTGTGTGCGGCTCTTGGGGGCTTTCCCCGCCTGCCTCCCCCCTGCATTCGCTCCATAAGACGCACACAGATTTTCCCTTGCTTTTTAGGAGGGGAAAAGTGCGTCTTATGGAGCGAAAAATACGGTAACGTTTGGTTGGGAGCTAAGTGTTTTTGTGCTACTAATTTCACGCATGACTATATGGCAGTAACAAACCCTGGTAACATTTATGTTTAAGAAGGATGGGTCACCTCCAACAGGTCTATTTAGGCCTAGCAAAGGTCCTGATTTGACCTGTTTCCCACAAGCCAAGCCCCTTTGCTGTCTTCAGGTGCAGGTAAATGCTGGGTTGCCATGAATTTGAAGTCTGTTTGCATTGGAAACCACTTTCAGTGGGACGTCAAAACTCGTGGCTCTGAGCAGAATCATTGCAAAGGCAATGTGTCTCAGCAACCATCAGGTGATCGGCGCTGGTACATTGCCTTTAAAAGTCACTTCGCAGGCGTGTTTTAATGAGACAACTTGTTCCTCATCTTGTGTGACCCTGAGGGTCAGAGAAAAAGAGTTTGATTCTTTCTTTCTTTTTAAAAAACCAAATCCATAAAACATGGTGTGGTAATTAAAATATATCTGTTTAATTGTAACGGGGCGGCGGTCTACATTGCTGAAGCAGTCCTGGCAGGGCCTGGCCAAAGCGGTACACTTTCTCCTTCCTTGACACTCGAGTAAGGACAGAGGCACCAGTTTGCCCCCAAGATGGGGCAGTACGTGTCTCGCATGTGTGTCATCACACACACAATGTCACACATGTCTCCCCGTACCATGCAGGCCAGTGCAGCCTTCCCTGATGGGCCCCCTCAACATTGGTGGGGCTGGGCCACCTTCAAGCAAATATTGAGGGGTCCTAAGACATCTCTGCCCCCTGGAGTTGGTGCACCTGGTTAAGGATAGGATAGTGACCAGCTTTGCGATGTGAACAGAGGTGACCCTTTTAAGGCCTGTAAATGTTGGAGCAGACAGCCTTATTTAAGTTCAGAAGGGATCTGTAGCTGGTCGTGACCAAACACTTTTTAAACTGCCTGACATTTTCTTCCTGATAGTGCGCGCATGCATATATATATATATATATGCGTGCACTGAATTTCTCCCAGATCAGCACATTTGAGACAAAAGCATTTTTCCCCAGCTTGGAGGGGCCTACTTAGGCAGAGGAACAAGAGTAATAAGTGTCGCTCTGTATAATCCTCATTAGCTGTTACAGCTTAGAGAAGGAAATCCTCAGAGGGAATTCAGGATTTCACTTTAAAAAAGAAAGAGGGGAAAGATTTGCTTATGCAATAAAATCCGGCTTGTGCATAATATGACATACACAGAGTTGTGGTCCCCCCCCCCCTTCTTTTAGAAAGGAGCGGAGCTGCAAGAGTTAATCCTCGCAAAACAATGCTCAACCTAATAAAACAAAAGGCCTAACCCAAGCCATTGGTTGGTGTGTGTTTTTTACTTTTGACATGGTTATAAGGTGCAAAGGAGGTCAAGGACACCAATATCTCTGCAGCAGGAATAAAACTCAGCAGGTGCTGCTCGTCTCACTGCAGGTTTACAGGTGCGCAATCTAGGTCAGTTGCTCTGTTTGCTTTTTTGGGTGTACAGACAGACACACACACACACACACACACACACACTCCTGGCTGGATTAGGACATGGCTAGTGCTTTGGTACTGATATGCCACTTCTACTGTGCATGCAAAGGCTTTAACCCTTCCCTTCTTACAGCTTAAAACCTTACAGCTATTCATTTCAGTATCTCAAGTGTTGTCTTACGTTGCTCAGTTTTATAGTGTGTGTTAGTAAAGCTTGGTGCCGCAGAGCATGCAGCAAGTACTCAATGTTTACTTGTGGCACATAATATGTATGTGCGGCAATGTTTTACAAAGCATGTCTACCGATTAGAAAAAGCGACAAAACCACCCAGTCAGTAAAATGTTGACGGAGAACACGCTAGGTACCCACCCACTGCCAGTGTTCGTAGCTGTGGCTATATACCATGCTGCAAGCAATGATCTGACAGGTGTAAAAAGTACTCCTTAGTATCTGAATCTGGATAAATATGGTTCCGAACAACCAGCTTATCCTGTTGCTTGAACAGCTCCAATGGAAAGGCTGGAGGGTGTATGGTGACATAGCTCCCTAGAGAGAGAGCAGCTTTGAAGACGTTGGGGGCACGTGACTGAATCCAAGCCAAGGTAAAAGCAGGAAGAGCCATAAGCAGGAGCTGTAGGTCAGTTCCCAAAATGCAGTATATGTACTGTCTATGCAATGAATATGCCAAATGACACTAGAGTTGGGGCTGCCCCGAGACGAAGGACAAAATTCATCTCCCCATCCTTCCATGTACTGAATCCAACCAGGCTGGTGGCTGACTAGATAGCATTCAGCACATATGAGAGCAGCAGTTTAGGGGAAGGCAAAGCAAGCCTCCCAACACCTTTTTGCTATTCCCACCCACCCAAATCTTTACTGCTGCTTCATTCTGGTGTAGTCACATGGTGACAACAGCACAACCACCCTTTTGCAAAAGCAAAAAAAAAAAAATTAGCTAACTGGTTTTCTTTTTTGTGTGGGGGTGGGGGTGATATATAAGATAGAAGATATACTTGTTTTGTTTTTAGTAGCTATGATGCTATTGCACCCAGAATAAAAGCCTTTATGCACTCACTGCAATATGCTTCCTTCACCTTGTTCCCTATCTGCTTTGGTGAAATTCATTCCTTTTTCTTTTGTGCTTCATGTTGGACCATTTAACTGGAGCATCATCGACAAGTTTGCCAAGGAATTTGATACTGGTTACCTCACTGTTCGGAAAACAAAATAAATTGTTCTCGTTGCTCAAGGTCCTTAGCAGATCAATGCTTTAATAATCAAAGACAACCAAGCAGACTCAGAAACCATCATGGTGCCCTAGGGCTGGGTGGTGGCAAGAGTGGTTAAGAACTTGCAGAAACCCATCGGCACTAGGCGGACACCCAGCAGAAGCACATCATCATGATAAAACACCTAACTCGGGCGGCATTTGTATGTTCATTCACTTGTTAAAGTGATTGAGAGCTCGGCAGCACTTCCGAAGAGGAGTGGGAGCTTGCTTGTCCTCCATGGTGAAGGAAATGGCAAACACTGCTGTTGCTGAGACGCTTAAAAAGAAACCCATTCAATTAGTATTGGACAAGTTTCTATATGTTCATAAAATAATGGCTGCTAGAAAGAAGCGAGCGAATTCACCTTTTTCTCCCCAAAAAGGCATTTTTAAACACATCTTTTGGCGACTTCCTTTATGGCTTGAAATGTAAGGAAGATTAACTTTGGCAATTTAGGAGCCTAGCTGTAAAAATAGGAAAATTGCTGCTATATGGCTGCTATTTTTTAATGGGAGTTCCTGCATGATGTTTGAAGAATGTCAGTAAAAAAACAAACACTTTAGAGACAAATACATAGTAAGCTATAAAACTGCAACAAACCTGTCTGCTACTAGGAGTGAAATCTGTCCGCTTATCCAAAATGGAGGATGTTTCTTGTTGCTTGTTCCACTTTGTATCTGCCCATGCATGTGTACACACACAGTCTATAAAAACCACACGCAGCTGTTTTAAAATCAGAGGGAGCATGGAAAGCCATGGGTTTGCATTTTTATACCAAGAAAAGCTGCCTATTCCTTTTCTCCATCAGTATGCATAATCTTGCAATGTTCTGCATCATGCTGCGGTGCAGATTTTTCCGCATCACAGTCAAGCAGAGTTTGTGTGTGTCAAGTGTACTGCTTTGTACTGCTTTTCTGCATATTGTGCACAGAGCAAATACACCCAAGAGAAAGGATTGCTCCCACCACTCCCCGCTTGTTTCCATGCACGTGGTCAAATGTGAAACCAGTAGATAGAACCTCATCTCACCTAAAAGTAGATTTAAAGCAGGCTAGTGTGGTCTTGCTCCTCGGCCTGCTCACCAAATGTAGAATATGTAGGAAATAGGAGGGATCCTACCATTGCCATGTGAAATTGTTAGGTCCTGGAATGATGACAGTGAAGAGGTGGGCATAACCATTCTAGCAAAGTACAGGGGTTAAAAACAACAACCCCACACTGTTGTGAAAGCCAGGCTGGGAGACTGTAGAACTCTACAGTCAGAGCAAAACATCAGGCGGAGTCTGTCTTCTCTCAATAAAGCTTCAAGGACTCAGAAGTTCCCTGAACACAAAGGGACTGGTGTTGGTGGGGAGAAAAATTATATAGGGAACAGCAATGGAACAGTTAATTTCACCGGTTCTGAATGAAAAGGACTATGTGCAAACTCTAGCTTGTCGGTGTTCTTCCCTGACCTGTTAAGAATAAACCCGCCCTGAAATATTCAACATGCAATACTTTCTGGCTACATATTTTGGAGAAAAGCATCTTAAAGGTAAAAGATTCATTGTAACGATTTGAAACCAGACCAAATAATCAGGAAACATTTATAGCTAAACAAACTTTTTTATTGAGGTTGTTTTTTTGTTTGTTTTTTGCAAAATAAAACAAAAAGAACCCCCACCAAGATTAAAGGCCAAAGGCAGAATTAAACCAAATGAACCAGCCACTTGGTTACAGTAGCTGATAACTAATACAGCTGGTTATTATTGCATATACCCCTGGTTCATTTATGCACGTCCATGTCAGTTTGGCAAGATTACAATCATAGAGAAGCTTTGGTTTTGTAAAACTTTAGTAATAGTAATACTTATCAAAACATATAACCTGCTAATATAATTCAGGCTCAATCTACACGGAATGGCACAGACCCATTTGTCTAAATCATGATCTGCCCCCAACCCCATATAGCAAGTATCAACTGCTTCACAGGTAAAGGGAGCTAAGCGCTCTCACCTTGTGCCTCCTGTGTACTTTGTCCCTTCTCTCTCTCCATAGGACCCCCCCCCCATCACTACCTGGTTGCAGTTAGGGTACTCCTTTTGCTTTACAAAGGAGGCCCTCACGGACCCAAGCTTAAAATAACAGGTCTGCTCCTTTCACATGAAATCCGAGCCTCAGAAACGGTGGTTTTGCTAATGATGAACACTCTAGTGCTGACCATCAGTTTATACCATCCAGCTTGCAGTCATTTTTTGCTTCATAGCCCTTTATCAGAGTGCAACAATATTCCTTTTGGGTAAATGGAGCTGGTCTTTTAATTTCTACACTGAAACCCATTTCTTACTGTCCTCGCCAGAGGTTCTGGCTTCATCTATCACCCAGAACCTGAATTATTTTGGAAAGTTGGGTGGGCTTTGCCACTTTTCCTGTCCTTAGCAACCTGGTTTGGACTCAAGGTTGGGTTAGTAGGAACAGAAAATGGGATAGCTCTTCCAAAGGGCATGTTGAGGCATCTGCAGGAGAGAACAAAGGAAACGCAACAAAATGCAGTTGATAAGCTTGACTGGAGAACTATACGTATAGCAGGAATAAGCGACTCTTTGTTTTTCCTCTAAAGCTTCTGCCACTGCTCCCACCCCACCTCTGGCCTAAGCACAATGCTCATAGCTCTAACCACATCTACCTTCTGTGGCAAAGTTCAGGGCATGCTAAGATGCCACCTTCGTCCACTCTGCCTGCTCATAGTGTTCACTCGCCTCCAGTCTGCAATACTCACCTCCTAAATATTTATTTCCCTCCCTAATTCTCCATTTTAATTGGTGGCCAATGTGGGGGTTAGGAAACTCCCAGCATGCTGCTCTTCCACCTGGTTGGGAACAGCTGGGGCACCAAAGTAACGTCTAGGCTAGGTCTCAAACACTTCACACACAAAATGAAATGCCACCACATAATATGCAGTAGTGCATTTACTATTGAACATTAGCATCACTGCCAGTGGGACTATTGCCAAAGATAAGGGAAGGAAAGTGATGGGACAGGCTTCAAACCAAAACTGGTGTGAGTGGAAAACAATTTTAGGAGTCCATCATTTAGGTGCATAAACCAAGGCAGGTGGGGGGAGGAACCAGTTGCTGGCTGTGAATGTTCCCCTCCTTGAAAGGGGAAGCTCTCTTATGCTATCCTTCCCCCAAGTAGCTCAGAGGACAGAGATCATAGGATTGTTTAGTTGAAAGGGACCCTGAGGATCATCTAGTCCAACCCCCTGCAATGCAGGAACATGCAGCTGTCCTGTACGGGGATCAAACCTGCAACCTTGCCGTTATCAGCACCACACTCTAACCAACTGAGCTATCCAGTTGCTATGCATCCAAATGGAGAGCATGTTGCATTTTATCCCTGCAGCAACTCTGTAAGGTAGGTTAGGCTGAGAGAGAGAGAGAGAGAGATGGCTGCAAGGTCATAGAAGTAAGCTTCACAGCTGAACAGGGATTTGACCTCAAGCCTCCTAAGTCCAGCACATCACCCATTATACTACACTGGCTCTTTTGGAAAGGAATTATCTAGTTTACTGCTAAAATATTAAGACTTGATGCAGAAAAGCCTCAAAGCGTTGTAAGCTTGGTGTGGGGCTGTGCATGCATTATTAAAACAACAAACTTCTTTTTTTGTTGTTTCTCCTTTCTCTCTCTCTTTTTACTTCATTAGTTCTAGATATAATTTTATTGTATTGTGAAAACTTTTAATAAAAAATTCTGGGGGAAAGGGAGCTTTTCCTGGGATATCTTTTGCAGCATATTTAAAAAGGCAAGACATACCTGTACACCTTACTGACATGACAGCAGCCACGGGTAATGGGCTTCTCCATATAAGCCTGACTGGTGGTGCCTGCAAAAACCCTTCTTTTGTTACAGGTGGCACAGTTGTGGTGTATCCACCACAGACCTCTGGGGTGCGCACTCTACACCTGGATGGACCAGCTCAAAGCGCATTGATGCCTGATGATGCACATGGAATATCTTACAGAGGCAAGCAGTTTGCCCACGCTGCCATCATGTCTGTTTCGGTGCTCGGAGATTATTTGGGCCAGAATACCATTGATCGTGAATAGGTGGGTGGGTCGCTCCTATATGAATATAACGGAAGGGATCAACTTATCTCCACAGCCCTTACTTAACATGTGGCTATTCAACAAGCAAGCAAACAGTTTTAAATATACAGATATTTCTTTAAAAGGCATAGACAACTATAAAGAAACAAACCAAGTAATTAACTAAAAGTCTTACTGCCTTTAGGTTTGGGTCCCTAGGAAATCTGCAGTGGATAAAGACATAAGCGTAATGAGGTCTTCTAATTATTTTAAAATGGTCCTTTTGAAAATAAAGACATTGAAAGCCATGGAACACATAAAAGAGGAAGTATTAAATTTCACATGGCTGTTGCATTCTTCCCTTGCATGGCAAATACTGGAAATACATCGGGTGCAGCTGAAAAGGTAAATTACACTTCATATTCTTTAGCTGGGGGAAAAAAGATATAAATTCTGTATAACTTTGTTGTCACTGGATCATGTTACATCCCATTACTTCAGAAAGAATAAGGATCTAATTGTTGTGAATACATAGTGTTTGGAAAGAAGTGGGGGCGGGGGCGGGGAGCCAGTTGCCTAGCAAGAGTTGGTTTGTTGCTAGGATGGCAATTTAAGCCAGGGAGGTTTGTCAAAGATGTTCATCATATTTCATTGTACTTGCAAGAGGAGAAACAAAAGAAACATAGTCTAAATCAAAGAGTTCCACAATAACTGTGGTCTGTGAAAGAACAATGCTGAAATAAAGACCTTCACATACATACACAACTGTATAAAAATACTGTCCACTTTGGAGATTGAAATATTAATTTCTGGGATTTGTTGTCTGTATAAAAAAAGAAAGAGAAAACCAATACTGATTTTACACAGTATTTTAGCTTATAAACAAACAAACAAAAATACAAACGTTTGACATTTTAAGGAGCAGTTTCACACCCACTTCAGGTGAGCTTGTGCTTGTTGACCTTAGAGATGATAAATGCACACAGGTGGAATAGAAACAAGTGCCCCAAACATCTTCTGCACAATCCACCAGAAACTTCGGTGGAAGCACCATTGAAATGAACTCCCATTTACTTCAATGGCATCTGGTACAAGAATGGTTCTCAGTGGACTGAGGTGCTCTCTTTCATGATAAGACTTCCTCTAAAGAAATGTTCTCCAAGCCACTCTATTGATAGGTTTGCCTCTCCTTTTCTCAGACAACAACTGTGGAGGAATTCCAGAAGCACCACTTTCGTTTTGAATGATGTTTATTCAGTGCAATGTCTTCCTTTTCTCTTTCCTTTTTAACACGCTGGAAATGATCTTCTTCCTTAAGGTACCACACAGGAGGCCAGCGGTGCCTCTCGAAATATTCCTGATTATCTGTATTAAAAAACAACAACAAAGAAGTCCCCAAATAACTAATGAATTCTGTAACTAGGACAACATTTTAATTCTGCTAATAGTTAGAAATTAGTTTTTATGGCATCAAGACAGTTAAGAAAAGTAGGTACTTAGAGCTATGTTGGATACAACCCAGTATATCCAGGACTGTTACTTCTACGTACCAGAATCTGAAATCTTGTGCAAAAGTCCCGGAAAATCTCAGGCTTCATTTTTCAAATAAATATGTCATGTTTCTAGTTCTCATGGTACATGACTGGTAATATGTGTAATTCCAAAACTGTGATGGAGAACTAAGCTCTCCTCTCTCTAGTTTTGCATTTTCAGATAATAGAGAAACTGAAAAAATAGGTATTTGCAAACTGTATTTACAAAACAACATAAAATGCTAGAATACAATAGCTTAAAAATAGAAATTCGAACTCTGCAATGATAAGAGATGCTGCAGAAATAAAAGAAGTACACATACAACAGCAATACATAATAGCTCTGTTCTGATGTCAGACAAAGTGTGAGACAAGTCTGATTTTTAAAAAAAGTAAATGGTGAATTTTAGCATCGCAGCAAAAAATTAAAATCCTCTTAGGAGGTGATACATGGGCGAAGCAACCCATGATACAAGTGACATGTGGGAAGACTCTAATGTCAACCTGTGATCCATAACCCCAGATATTACCAGATAAATATAAGGGATTATTAAGCCTATGCATGCATATACTGCTTTGATGTTATATCCAGTAAGTGGAAGTGAGATGGTTCCAGAGGCAGCCACCCCTCAGGGAATGATGGCGAGGTATAATTCTGCTGCCACACTGAATAAGCTTCTAGGCAGGTTGCCTGATGTTTAAACAGTACTATCAATATTTATAATGCAAAGTATTAACGATCAAGTAAAAAAGAGGGAGTTCAAAATAAATCCAGTGCATATCAATATTTCCCCCCCCTAGCTAATGGAGCAAAACCAATTCCTTTCAAATCCATAGGCTAGGCTAAGTAGAAAGCAATATTATTCTCATGTAACTACTACTACATGGGGAGGAGAGCAATGCTATCAATGAAATTCACATGCATCTCAATCTCTAGTAAGTAGGTAGGCAAACTAAGGCCCAGGGGCCAGATCCGGCCCAATCACCTTCTAAATCCGGCCCGCGGATGGTCCAGGAATCAGCGTGTTTTTACATGAGTAGAATATGTCCTTTTATTTAAAATGCATCTCTGGGTTATTTGTGGGGCATAGGAATTCGTTCATCCCCCCCCCAAACCCCACCCAAGGTCTGAGAGACAGTGGACCGGCCCCCTGCTGAAAAAGTTTGCTGACCCCTGACAAGTAGGGTTGTCTTCTGAAGCCATATCCATAATGTCTTTTGTGAAAGCCACGAAGGCCATCAAGTAACAAAAGTTTGGGATTTCAGGCTACAGTTTAACTAATTGTAAACACATCCCCAAATCAATATATGCTTGTCTGCCCTTTCTTAAACCTCTGTTCCATCTCTGTCACACTTCACCTCCGATTCACTTCCTGCCGTCGTTCACTTTTTGCAACCTTCCAACTTGAATTCAAACTTTGGTCAATTCAGCCAGGCCTAGATTATCTTAAAACCAAAGGATCACACACGACAGCAGCATGCCTAATACAGGTAAATAGAACTCTGGGCATGGCTCCTGATGCAGGGAGAGATATGGTAGATGCAGCTCCTTCTACCTGTTGCCTCCTGGCCTTTATGCTTGGTCCCTATCTCACCTAATGTGGCGAGAAGGATTTCATGTTAAAGGTGGGGGGGATGAAAATGAATGGGCATAAGATGCTGAGGTTGCTCCTGCTGCTTCTCACTGCATTGGAAGATTTCAAGGTGTCCTGTGTCTGAATAATTAGATGACAACACCATAGAGACTCCCTTCCCTTCCCATTGTTCTCTGCCAACCCAAACCATGCCAAAAGCTCAATGAAAACCTGGGTCTTGGGAGCCAAATGAAATAATGCAAAAATACATTTATGAGCATGTAAATTTACTTGATTTTTAGCCCCCCCCCATCTTTAGAATAGAGAGAAGGCAGGTGTACAAAGGTTGGAAGAAAAGGAGGAGAAAGCTTGCTAAACGGCCTTACCAGGAGATTTAGTTTTGATTTCCTTTCGGAATTTGGAACAAACACTGTTGTAGTTGGTGCAGATATAGTGCAAGCACCAAGCCGCCAGCTGGTTAGCGTTGTGGAACTGGAAAAGAAGAGAACCGAATTTATATTCTGTAGAGTTAACAGTCAGTATGTGGAACAATTCTGAAGTTAAAGGCAAGGGAGAATTACTCAGGGATTGAGACATCACAGCAGCACGTGACAAAAACTGACAAAGCCACAGATACAGTACTATGGAACCAGCAAGGCTGAAAACCAAAAGTGCAACAGCACCTCCCTCACCCCCCCCCCAAAAAAAGTTGGGATCCAGAGCAGAGCTAACTACTTTGAGTCAGGGTTGCAGATGGATTCACAATCAGAAATTGAAAAAGCTGCTGGGGAAGGGCTGAAGTTGAGTGACAGAACATCTGCCTTGCATGCAAAATAATAATTTAATAATTTATTATTTATACCCCGCCCATCTGGCTGGGTTTCCCCAGCCACTCTGGGTGGCTATGTCTCGGGCATCTTCAGGTAAGACTGGGAGAGACCCTGGTCTGAAATCCTGGTCAATGCCAGTCAGAGTAGGCCTTACTGAGCTAGATGTACCAATGACCTGACTGTAGAATGTAAGTTTCTACACTTAGGTAGGAACAATCAGATGCACAACTATAGAATGTGGGACATCTGGCTTGACAGCAGCACCTGTGAAAAGGATCCTGGGGTCTTAGTTAGACCATAATCTTAACATGAATAAATGGTGTGATGCAGCGCCTTCCAACTCCACAATTCTATGATACTATGACTCAGTGTTAAGGCAGATTCTTATGCTTCCAGCTTGCCAATGAAAATAAAGAACCGAGGCAGCAGACAGCCAGGAACCCCATGGTATTTATTCAGTGTTTGCTGGTCTCCCAAGACCAGAATTAAGACCAAATTTTGGGAGAGAGGGAAATGCGTGAGTGTGCATTTGTAGGGGTGAATCAGTGGGCAGGGAAAGAGTTAAGTACCACTCTCATTCTCTCCTATGGATGCCCCACCCCTGCATTATCTCAGCAAACACAGGTTTGGGAACATGTGTCTCCTAAGATGATGTACTGACTTTTCTAAAGAAATAGCAGGTTGGTGGGAAGGTATCAAGTCTCAGTAACCATGGTTATCATCACAGAGGCTTTCTAAAAATTGAAATATTCTTTTGATCCTTGGGAAACAGCAACCTTCCAAGCATTATACATTCATCATCAGGGAGTTCCTCCCCTCCCCCCATGTGACCACAGATAATATATAATACTAACCTGGGCTATTTCCAAATCGTACAGCACATCTCCATCTATGCTAACACCACTCACTGATGTTTTGGTAAGCTCCTGCACAGCATGCTGCTCTGTTGGGGTTGAAGAGAAACACAAACCAGTTTACTGTGCAGAATAAATCTAGCTCCCTCCAGCCCCTGTTTCAACTGCCTTTCATCCATTGCAAGACTGCCCAAGGAAAAACAACACTACTATTTGGGCTGACATAGATTTCCTTTTTTTAAAGTCATGGAACAATCTTGCTTCCAGCCACTTCTCTTTGAAACAATTGGAGGGCGGGGGGAGGAAATAAGCAATTATTGGAATTAGCTATCATCATATCACTAACAAAATAATTAACCATCAGATTAGAGCAGTAAAAGTAACTTGGACTGCTCTTTTATGCAATACTTGCTTGAACTGGATTAATTTAAAATTGCCCAAGCTCCATTATTAGACCCTTAAAACAGGAATTTGCAATGGAAACTTTAGTGTTCATGCTCTTTCAATTAAGAGTAATCAAGTTGCCTAATGGGCATTATGAATTGCAGACACTTATTTGTGTTTTGTCGCTTAAGCATACACAAGAATGTGGGCTAAATTAACTCAGCACAGAAAAAGAGTGGAGGAAGCAATTATGTTTTTCTAACTGAAAATATGTACTGCAGTTTGATTTTAGGAAGAAACACTGCGTGTCTGTTTTTGCCCAAAGATTGTGGAAAAAAACAACAGCTGACAATTTCAACATCATTGGCAGGAAGCTGAAGGCGACACCTGTAAAGAGAGAGAAACCTTACCTGCAAGCGCAACCAAGTGTGGGAGGCAAAATCTGTTTGCCAGTGCAATTAATTCAAGCGTATCCAACTCCTGACTGGATGATAGCTGCTTGGTGTACAGATAATCCAGAACTGCTTGCATGGAAGTCTTGTTTATATTGGGAAGAACAACCTGAGGGAGGGGTGTGGGGAGGAAAAAGGTATTTTTAAAACGCTCAGAGCTGGGAGATGATCTACTCAAGGATAAAACACTTGGGCCATATGGCTGTTGCTATTTCCCCCCAAATGCAACTCTGCAATGCTTTTATAAAACCAGAGAAAGAGGTTGAAAATAAGAACATCTCGTTGCAGAATAATTTTATTATTTATACCCCACTCATCTGACTGGGCTGCCCAACTACTCTGGGCAGCTTCCAACTTATATAAAAACATAAAAAACATGAAACATAACAAAATCCCTATGCAGGGCTGCCTTCAGATGTCTTCTAGAGGTTGTATGGTTACTTATCTCCTTAGCTCAAGGGGGTCACATTACTCCATACCCTCCAACATTTCTCCAATGAAAATAGGAACGTCCTAAGGAAAAATGTGACTTCCCGGGGTCAAATCAGAAACCAGGACGGCTTCTATATCTGGGACTGTCCCTGGAAAATAGGGACACTTGAAGGATCTGTAAGAGGCCCTCATAGTAAAACAAATGAACAGTAACCAAACTTCCTTCATAAAAGCACTGCTCAGCTTCTGTGTTGTTAAACTAAAAAAGAACAGCGGACGTTTTATTTTCAGCAGGTCATCACCATCTGTTTTGCACAGCAATGTATCAAGTGGGATTGTCCTTGCAGATGGGGTAGTTCAAATTAGATACTGAACTATTTGTGCACCGGTTTCCATTCCGGGCGGCTGTTTTGCTAATGTCTTGTAAAGGACCAAGTTGGCATAGATTGACCCCTTAGGATGAAGGCTCGCTGCAGGTTAAGCCATGGACAACAAAATCTTCCCCAACAAAATCAAAGAACTTAAAAGTGCTTAACTTCAGCTTGATCATGCACATGTGTTTGTGCATGCACACATGCGCGCACAAGCAAGGATGAATGTACATCCATCATGAGCCAAACACCTGAAGGGGGGGAAACCCGACATATATCAGGTGAAGAAAAATAATAGGCACAATACACACAATGTCAAGGGCACTTCACATTGTCATTTTTGGACTTTGCCTCTGCATTAGCTCATTCTTGTTCTTAATATAAACACCGAGCAGCTAAAAATAATTCAGAGATGCTCTCTGGGCTGCTGATTATTTTTCAGCACCTAGCAGTATTACCTTTCCGAGGACAATTGCTTTCAGTAACTCCGTGTTTGCTGCTACAAACACTCCCTTAGCGCTTCCAACAACTTTCTTTCCCAAATAAAAAGTGATTATGGCTATAGGATGAGAGCCCTTTGACAGTAATGCAGAAAGAGGCCAACCTACTCCCCTAATGGTATAAATATAACAGTGTTTTCCAAACTTCCGATACTTGAGACACATCAATTTTTCTGAATTAAACTTGGAGACACACTCCAGGTCCAGGAAGAAAGAATGCCCCAAACACCAGCTGTGCATAAGTGCATCTGGAGATCTCTTTTAAAAAGCAGAGTGGTCCTCTGCACCAGGACAAACTGAGTCATCCTACTATAGCACAACATTGAAGCACACTGGAATTATATGCCCCTACATAAAGAAAGGAAGCCTCAGAGCACTCTCTAATTCATTCATTAAATTCCTCACAGAACTCCAACAGGTCTCATTAAATTACAGAAAGGTGGTGCAGCACATGCTCTGAAATATATGTTTGGGGCTTTAAAAAGCGTGTTTTGTTTTTGTTTAAAGATAATATGTGGGTCTGTCCCAACTGATCAAGCCTATCCAGCTGCTCCTCATGGCTGAACTTGACAAATAGACAACATGGTACCCTTGAATATCTGTCATCCTCCTTGACCACCCAAAGGCACCATTCACGAGATACCTGGGAATCCCTTAAACCTCACAGGGACCTCCTACTCACTAATGAGAAGTGCTTGCATTGGTTAATCAGCACTGTTGTTGTTGTTTTTTGACATACCTTCCCATTCTTCCTTTCTCTCTTATATCCTGCCATTATTGATTTTTTTAAAAAAATGTTTGTTCCATTTGGAATTGTATTTTGGAATGACTTAGTGACATTCTTAAGGGACTGTTGCTCCATCTCCTAACCCTTCCTGCCAACTAAGCCACTTGGGGCTCAGATGCACACATTTTCATGAAAATGTGAGGAAAGCAAGTTGCCCTTGCCCACGGTGATGAGAAAGCTCTCCCAGCTGGATAATTGGCCTGGAGCTCTCTAGCCAGAATTAAAAGCAGACGTGGTGGCACAAATATACCAGAAAGATGGACTCCTGTACAACTGGCATATCTCATAAGGCAGGTGCAAGCATAGCTTCTCTACAATTTTTTTTTAAAAATGTGGCCCATCAGGGAAGACGTAGGTAGGGGTTTAAAAAGATCAGGTGTCATAGGTCAGGCCTATATGCGAGTGTCTGCTACAAACTTTGGTTGGGTTCACATTGTTGGCTGGTGAGGGGAAGTCATAGAATCATGGAATCATAGAATTGTAGAGTCAGAAGGGACCTTGGGGGTCATCCAGTCCAACTGCCTGCAATGCAGGAATCTCAACTAGATCATCCGTGACAGATGGCCATCCAACCTCTGCTTAAAAACAACCAAGGAAGGAGAGTCCATCACCTTATGAGGGACTGCGTTCCACTGTTGAACAGCTCTGAGCATTAGAAAATTCTTCCTGATGTCAGAATCTGCTTCCTTGTAATTTGAATCCTTTGGTTTGGATCCTAGCCTCTGGAGCAGGAGAAAACAAGCTTGTTCCATCCTCCATGTGACAGCCCTTTAGATATTTGAAGGTGGCTACCATATCTCCTCCCAGTCTCCTCTTTACCAGGCTAAACCTACCCCATTCCCTCAACTGTTCCTCATAGGTTTTCTTTATTACAGTTTTCCTCAAAAAAAGAGGGCATGATCAAATGTGAGAGGGAGTGGTCCTACTGATGTGTGGTTAAAGGACTGAGCTACAAAGACCAAGACCAACAACTTCCTTCAAAAGATTTTGCACTGCTGAGGGACAGTTACTATGTACTTTCTGACAGGAAAATAGGCTTTACACATCATCATCATGATGTGGTCAATCCCGGCCTCCACCTTTTCTATAACATGTTAAATGGCCCTGAATGTCAAAGAGCACAAATTTCTGAAGAATCAGAATAAACCCTATGTTCATCACAGGATTAATTTCAAATTGTATCCTCAGGAAGCAGATAAAACTTTCATTGCAACCCAAAACGCCTAGCAAAACCTGATTAACTCTGGTTATTTTGTCTTACCTTCGCAGCTAAATGTAATTAAAAATGTAATTCCTAAGGCTATATTTTTTAAAAAATATTCAAATGCTTTCCCTGTACTTCAGCCTTTTTTGTGCATGCAAACAGTTTTCAGGGAAGAGTCATCCAGTCTCTTCCCCACCCGCCATGTAAACTCTGTGAGACTCAGAAAGAAACAGTGAGGAATAGGAAGCAACCTTGTTCAAATTTCAGTGTGAGAGTTGTGCCAACTACTTCTCGTTAGCGTCCTCCCATTTCATCAGTATGTATTGCTGCTCTCTATTCCAGTTTTGTACAAGAAGAGAGGCATCTCCAGAATTACATGGCCAAAACAAAGACTGCCAAAGAAGGAAGTATTGACTCGCAAGTAGGGAATCTGTCAGTTTCAGTTTCTTCCAGTTTCCAAGCTTAAGTTCAGTTCTTCACATCAGATTGTGGTTTAAAAAAAAAAAAAAAGCTCTGCCCGATCATTCACCAGCATTTTAGTGCAAATCTCTCCTGATATACACAATTTTTTTATATCCAATTTTGTACAATGTACACATTTTTGGAAGGCAATGCTGCCTTATATAATGCATTTTTGTATGTTTTTTTTCACACATGTATGCATTTTTATGCACATTTTACCTCAGTAAGTGCATTTTTTTGGTAAACATTAGTTGGCTGCACAATTGCGCTGTAACATTCAGAGAAGTGCAAATTTCAAAAGATGGCTGTTTCCTGGTTTGTGTATTGTTTCCAAAAGTGTGAATTTGGTAGATTTGCCTTTAAATGTGAACTCAGTTAAATTTCTTCCACATCTATACTTGCAAGCTTTGACTGTTTTTTGTTGTTGTTTTTTCAATTGAAAAGAAAAGGGAGGAGTTGAGTACATGCATGCACACAGCTTCCTTTATAGGTAAGCGGCTATAAAGAAGCAACAGCCCTCCCAATAAATAATATAATACAGCTCCACTGTCAAATAAACAAGGTAAAGGCTACAGAGTCTTCAGCATTATTCTGACTGCAAGGGGATGGGTTGCCATTTTGCCTCATGCCCTTGACAGACACATGCAAATCTAGTGTCAGCATGAAGCAACCTTGGGTTCCTGTCACGGCACCAACAGGGTACACCTCACGGAAACTTGCCTCTTCAAAGCTTTCACCCTGGAAGATTTCGCTTTAGTGGCCACCATTGTGCTTTCCCCACAGTGAATTGACACTACATCAGAGTGGGGGTTGTGGGGGTGGGATGATGGGTGCCAGGAAAAACAACAACATGGCTCTCAGAAGCTTTGCCATCTCCTACAGCTAAAAACAAGACAAGAAAAGCCCACATCCGTGCCACAGTGTGAAATAAGTTCTCCATGAACCTCAAGCGGGCCAACCCACATGGATGGAAGGAGGTCCAAACAGGGTACTTTGCCAAGAGCACCCTCAAACCTGGGTGAAATCTACACACATAGAAAAACCATTCTGAAAATTCTTTTTTTTAAAAATACATTGAATTTTCCATAAGGCTCACCATCGCCATCTACTATCACATTGTATATTGCACTTAAAGCACAGTAAACGTTTTATTTGAAGCTGTACAGCCGAGGCCCCAGAGCCAGTCCTAGGAACATTAAAAGTTAGGGTGGAGCTCCCCTTCCCGCTTTGGACATCCTCAGTTAAGTGCAACTATACTCAGCACGCCTCAGGGAAACCCCGAGCCACCTTAAAGTAAACGCTGGAGGCATTGCTGCCAAGTGGAAGCTTGTGGATTTCTTGACAGGGAGTGGAGCTAACAGCTAGGCACTGAACAGGAGGCAAACTAATATTAGCAAATCTCCAAAGCCACACAATATACCTATGAAAGCAACCCACAGGTGTTCCAGAGGCATTTTGAGCAGGAGCTATTCTTGGGGGCTGGCTAGCGAAAGTAACTATTGCAAAAGTGCAGCAACCGTCACCTTGTTTTCCTCCAGGAAAATTTAGCTAATATGATGTTAAATAAATGCAGAATCCATTCAAGCTCAGTTGCAAAATAGTAATAGTAATGTTTGGAATCCACTGTTCTAAAAAGACAAGCGCGGTTTCTAGCTGCCACTAGGGGAGGGCAAAGACCCACCATCTCTCACAGTGGCTTAGATTTAGGTGGATTAAATTTGAAAACAGGAGATATTTTCGTCGGTGTCTGTTGCAAGGACTAAGTGTGAATGCATGAGTTATTGCTGCAAATAACCTGTTCTCCCTGCAGAATTTCAAAACAATAAATAAATTAGAAGCAGCTCATTATATTTATGTCAAATTGCCTCAGTCTCTACGTGCAATACACATCTTGGAACCAACTACTTCCCCGTACATTTCCATGGCTGCGCTTGTACTTTTGAACTTAAAGATCTCAGTTGCGGTGCTTTATGTGCTTCAGAAACCCAAGTCTTTGCAATTAATATTTTAAGGTTACCAAGAAGAACACGAGCTATTAGGGTTTATAATTAGGAAGCAGATTGTAGAAAATGAATATATGTTCTTGTTGCAGGAGAGCTGCTTACTAAAAAATCAAGGTATGTATTTTTAATGAGCCACCTGCTGAGCGTGCCTCTGGGGAGGGAATTATGCTTACTGCTGTTTTAAAAGTAATGAGAAAAAATTTAATGTAGAACACAGACTTCCAGAATATTAAATACAAAAAAGAAACAAAAAGGGAAGAGAAAGAGAAAGAAAGCTAAGCCCCAGCATTGCTAAGGGGTATAATTTTCCCTTGATGTGGATGCCTCCCTCAATACTCAAGCAGAAAGCAAAGCTGCTATAGTTAAAATGTGATAAATAATTAGGAAGCTGTCCCAAGCATCTGAGTTTCAACAAAAACTAATCAGGCTGGGATGAGCTGATCTGCCCTTCTTATTTAAAAGCATAAATACGACACAAAACCGACAGTCTCTTTCCATGTTGCCACTAGCACTTTAGCATTCCAGATGATACTTCATAGCAGTGTAGATAATGAGTATTCTTCACTTTAAGAATGGAGGTGTCTTGAGGATCTTCTTTAAAAAATTATAATTTAAGACTGCAGTAGGTTTTTATTTAGAATTCTCGTTAAGGTCTGGCCAGCGCCATACCAAAGGCAATTTTAACACAAAACTGCTCTGCGGCATTTGCTCTATAGCACAGAATCATAGAATCTGTAGAGCTGGAAGGGACCACAAGGGTCATCTAGTCCAACCAACTGCAATGCAGGAATTATTATTTTTTGCCAAGGGTGGGTCTTGAACCTGGGACCCTGAGATTAAGAGTCTTATGCTCCACTGACCAAGTTATTCCAGCTTGCAGTTGCGGTGACAGGGAAGCAAGGGGCAGATGGGGCTTATCACTCTGGGAAGGCAGCCCATCACTGCTCGTTTTTTGACTGAATTGTTACTTACACTGTTGAATTTGTATTTTATTATTTTAATTTGTTTTATGATACAAACCACATTGAAAGGCGAAATAAAGGTAAAGGGACCCCTGACCATTAGGTCCAGTTGCGGACGACTCTGGGGTTGCGGACAAATACCAAAAATAACCCAGAAGGGATGGGATTAACATATGGATGGAAAGAAACCCTCCTCTAAATGAGGCAGTTTGCTTGATATTTAATTATGTTTCCAATAAGATCAGGCCCCTGCGGGTGTGTACTTGGCAGAGAAAAAGCTATTGCTTAGGTGTGATTTTCATGAATGATACAACATGCATTTATTTTGTAGCCTAGATTTAGAACCCGTCCAAGATGTCACAATGATTCCATTTGAAGATATAATGTGCTGCCTAGCAATTGAGACTTTCAGAATGTCTGCTTTGATAACAGAGTCAGGGAAGAAGGGGCAAAACTGCTATTTTCCAGAGAAGGCCTGCTAGAAAATCCTATTGCGAGAAATGCCGATCACACTCTTTGGGTTAAAAATCAGGAAGCCAGACAATACTGCTCAGGAGACCAAATTTCATCCAGGGCACTTCTATCTTTGACCCCCAGAAAAGTGGCTTGAAGAGTTTCCCTGTTCTTCTAGTTCCTCCCACCAAAGTTCATCTATAACGATCCTCTTATACACAACAACAGTACAGGGACACCAACATTTAATTTACTTTAAAATTCAAATTTAGGAAATGAGAGAGAGAGAAATTACCATAAGAACTGAAATTTCTTGAGAAAGGAGTCACTTAGAACCTAAAACATTTTGAAAATGCTCTCTGGGCTAGTGATGACAAACTCCAGCAAAATGTCCCCTTTGTTTAAACCACTGCAATTTATCCACCCAAAGGGTAAAGCTTATGGCACATTATTGAGGCTACACACCAAAGAGAACAAGTACCTCAGTGTTTGAGCTTTCAATGAACGATCCTCCAAACATTGCAGACATCCATTCACAGCTACAGATCAGTAGCGGCTTGTGAGCATTAATGTTTCCATCTTCCAGCTTAAACGTCACATCTGCCAATGGGATCAGAGAAACAGAACCATAAACTATGGTGGAACGTGCTTGGAGACAAATACAATAACTGGAGGAGGGCATTACAGAAACTGGAGGAGGGCGTTACACAGCTGTCTCTCTCGCGAATATTACTGCAAATGCATCCAAAAGGGCACATAATAATTATTTCTAAGGGAGACACAGATGACCATTAAAACCTGGGCAGAGGAGGAACAGCTTTGCACTCTTCACTTTTTGGAAGTCTGGCCACTGAAGGCTTCATATACACAAATGGAAACAGTTTAAACTTGTCCACTCAGACACGATTCGTTTGCTTATGTGAATACAGGCAGCACCCAGCATCTGACAATATTCCATTGTACACTTCATGCAATTCACCCAAGAGGATGCATGTCTCAGAATTAAGGAGCGTAGCTCAGTGGTTGGTGGTGTACATTCTTTCCAAGATACTAAACATTCCCACTTAGGGCTGACCAAAGATCTCTGTCTGAAACCCTGTCAGTGCACAAAGTTTCTGATATAAATAGAGTAATGCTTTGACTCAGTGTAAGGTAGCTTCTTAGGTTCTTGATTCCTGGTTATGTTAGTTCTTAGGAATGGGCTATAGAGAAAAATATTAATGAATCAGTCTGCCTGCATAAGGATGAAACAGGATGTACATATGCAACTTTAATTCCTAGACGCAGGTCCGTATTGATTTGAACTAGCCAGCCAAATCTTTGCTGTGGACCTCTAGTTATTTCTACTTTTTCTTGTGCACACTAATGGTTTTGTCTACATTAAATTAAACTGGTTTAAGAGCCACACCCTGAGATTGGGGGGGGGGAGCCCTGTTGCTCTAGTGCAGGCATAGGCAAACTCGGCCCTCCTGATGCTTTGGGACTACAACTCCCATAATCCCTGACCACTGGTCCTGTTACCTAGGGATATTGGGAATTGTAGTCCCAAAACAACTGGAGGGCCAAGTTTGCCTATGCCTGAACTAGTGGGAGCCCTTGCACTGCCTTCTGCTAGTGGAATGGGCTAGCTGAATCCGGCGCCTACAACCCTTATTTCACTCCCTCATCTGAGAGGTCATTAATATTATCACTTAACGGGCACAGAACTGCAGCTGACAGACATTTGCACAAGGCCATCTATCATGTGTATGGACATCCAAGATTCACTTCTAATTACTTCCTGTTGTACCACAATGGCCTCTGGTTCTGTAATCCTCCACATAGCATGGACCTGTAGCCCCAACCACATGGAGGAAGGTAACATATCAGCCAGCATACTTCCTGGCAATGATTTCCATCAATGCAGTAGAAGCATTTTTTAAAAAAAGCTGGCATGCTCACACAAATCCCTACCAGGAGACAGCTAATATGTTGCATCCTACATGGGCCTGTACCATAGAGCTAGGGATAGAATGATTTTTCCCACATATTAGTGCAATTTGATATTTTACTTTATTTTTAAATCCTCATGAAAATTCACCAGCATTTTACCACAAATCTCTCCTAATGTAATTTTATATGCAGTTTTGACCAATGTGCAAATTTTTGCAAGCAATTATCCCCAATATAATGCATTTTTGCACCTTAGTTTCACTAATAACTTCATTTCCCCCAGTATATGCATTTTTGTAAACACTAATTGGAGAACTGCATCACAAAACTTGGAGAAGTTTGAATTTTGAAGGATAGCTTTGTTTTGGTTTGCATATTGTTTCAGAAAGTCCAGATTTGATAGATTTGGCTTTAACTGCATTTTGGATCAAATTTCTCTTCCATCTTTACATAGAGCTGCTGTCCCTGGTAGGCTTTATGATGTTGGAACTGGACCAATGACTCCTACTTGAGTGTTATATATTGCTTTATATATGGAACTATTGTTTTGGATGACTTTTGTGGATTAATTCAAAGGGATAAGGAGGATGCATTCATGTATTCTCACCAGAAAATGTTTCTTTAGAGAGGCATTCTTTTATCCTGTTAGCTTTTCTGACATGGAAAGCCTTTGTAATTTCCTGGTTCATGAAGGCTTCCTTATTCGTAATGTTTTCCACCATCATCCGCAGGTCAAACACTTCCAATATCTCAGCAATCTGAGCTACTCTGGTAAGATCCTTCTCGTTTTCATCCAGCTGCCCTGTGTACAAAAACTGCAGAACAGTTTTAAAAGGCCCAGGCTGAATAGAAGCATCTATCTTGACCACTGTTACAGCACAAGTCCTCTTTGAAACAGGGTTGACTTGCATTTCTCTATGCATGCTAACAAAGCCTTTGCCCAAAAATGTTGGTGTTTGCTTCAGGCAACTGACTTCCCCTGCTTCAAGCTCTAACCTTGTTAAAGGGTTACCACCACCTGCTAATGATGTGAGTTTGGCATTAGAAGATTTTAAGGTTGCCATCTCACTACTCTCATCTGTTTCAAGGCTGCATTTTCTGGCCATAAAGCTTCTACTGGCCCTTTCTTTATTGCAAGGAGTTTCAGATAAGTCTGGGGTTTCTTCACATTCCATTAAAAAAAGGTCATAAAACTTTGAAGAGGAGGTAGCTAGGTAGATCTTGTGAGCAAAAATGTGAGTATCTTCCTGGAGGATAAACATGACATCTGCACACAATGGATTGTCCAATAAGTATCCGGCTTCATTGATACTGGTGATGGGACACTCTGGGATTTTGATAACCGGAGGAGGTGCCTTTGGAGGTAGAAATGGAGCTTGAAGCAAAGGCTTCTGAACTTTCTTCAAATGCGATTTCCAGAACTGTAGATGTCTCCTGGAGATCAGGGCAGCTCTAATGGCATTATCAAACACATCCTTGACACCAAACTGGTCAAATACACTGGTTTCGTAATATGGTATCCCAAGCTCCTTGGCAACTTCTCTGCCTCTTTCTGGTGGCAAGATGTCTCCCCGTTTGATAGGCCTGTGAAGTAAACAAACAGACAAGTAGCTCATGAGAGCTGGATATGGCTTCCATATCTCATTGAAATACACCTATGCATGGGTAGTAGTAGTAGTAGTAGTAGTAGTAGTAGTAGTAATAATAATAATAATAATAATAATAATAATAATAATAATAATATATCACTTAATTCCCTGATGGTTTTAAAGCACTTTATGAAACATAAAAACCAATTGCACAACACTGCTAAAGTACATATTTTAAAAAATATACAATAAAACAATCCCATAGCAAATAAAAGAGGAGACTTTGGTCAATGGCATGGTTGGTGGAATTCCAGTACAGATGGGGCCTCTTGTATTTCAGCAGGAAATGCATTCCACAACGCTGCTCCTACAAGTGGAAAAGACCATCTTCATGTCACCCTAAGCTGATAATCATCAGGCTGTGTGGTAAAGACTATCCACTTGGTGATCTTAATACCCTTACTGGGCAATGAAGGGGAAGTCGGCCTGTCAGGTGATCTGGTCCAGAGTTATTTAGGGCTTTATATGTGAGTAACAAGACAATAAAACTGCCTCAGTGGCTAATACGCTGCAGGTCCCCTCACCAACAACATGATGTGCACCAATTACCACCCAGGGCACAACATTCAGCACCAGATGCAGCCTCTGGACCAGTCATAAGGGAAGCCCCACATAGAGGGCATTACAGTAGTCTAAATGTGAGGTGAAACCTGGACCTCAGCAGCAGAGAATATGCTTTAGAGCCATTTGGTTCAATCCAAGCAGTTATAGGGTACTAGGTTGCAGGACTGGTTAAGACTTCTCCTTAAGATCTTGGAGATTCACTGTCAGGTGGAACAGAGAGTATAGTGTTATATGAACCAACAACCTGACACAGTATAAAGCAAGGTGTCATATATGGCGATGGGGAACCAGTGGCCCTTCAGATGTTGCAGGACTACAACTTCCATGACTTCTCACCAGTGGCCATGCTGGCTGGGACTGATGGGAGTTGGAGTCCCTGAACACCTGGAGAGCCAAAGATTCCCCATCTCTGATATATACTGTTAGGACAGGGGCAGAGAATCTGTAGGCCTAAGCTTGCATAGCCCTCAGCATCATGCAGCTCTTATTGTCCAGACCACTGTTCTGAGAATTGCTTCCTCTTTGTGCCTGCACACATGTAAGAGAAAAGATGTGGTGGCACCGACAGATAAAAGAGTTTTAGCAGCAGTGGGCAACCTGATGTTGTTAGACTACAACTCCCATCATCCTTGACTACTGGACCCTGCTGGCTGGGCTGAAGAGAGCTGTAGTCCAACAATATCTGGGGGGGCCCAGGCTGCCCACCTGGAGCTATGCAATCCTGCAAGCACTGCCCCCTTTTGGTGTGGCTCCACCCACCACTAACTCCGGCTCCTGACTGGCTTTTGCCATTAGCCAATGGGCCTTTATAAGAAAAAGATGAGCCACTCCTGATTTAGGAGGCAGAAGACTACATACTTCCCAGAAACTGAGGTGCATACTAATATTGTCAATTGGAAACATAGATTTCTCCTACTGAATATTGAAGCCAACTTTACCTTGCTAATGGCCTTCTGGCTCGGTTTACAGCTTCCAGATCAGCATATCGAAGATCCAGTTGGCAACCAACCAGAATAACAGGTGTGCGAGGACAGAAATGCTTGATTTCTTGATACCACATGGTTTTCACATGATTCAGGGAGTTAGGGTTAGCAATGGAAAAACACAGGACAACAACATCGGACCTGGAATAAACACGCATTGGCTTAAATGAAAATTAAATCTCATCCTCTGTGTGTAAAAAGTAAAAGGAAAACAAAAAACCACCCTATATTCCATGCACAGCATTTCCCTTAGGTGTCTCAAAACCAGGTTCCTAGAGTACATTTCATACTCATGCAAATTATTTGTTAAAATCCTACTTTCTTCCGCAACCCCCAAGACACCAGAGAACCCTCCTTATCCCCTGACAGGAGGTGTCATCTTCAGTGAGTAAGAGAGCCATTGCCAAATTCTACAACAGCAATTACAGATGGGAATGGGCTGCCATTTTGCTTCCATCACAACATGCCAAACTCTAATTTGTAGAGAAAAGTTAGGTGGCTGTCCAGCCATTTCTTAATAGGAACATGTAAAGTAACATGACACAGAGATTAGTGAAGAGTGCCTCTCAGATTAGACCATTTCGCATAGAATATAGTAAAAATACCAGGTTTGCCACCAAGTGTAAATGCAACAGTGAGGTATCTGGCTCTCTGTTGAGGATATCTGTAGGATGCCTGCATTTCCAACATTTTTTGTCTCATTCATACATACTTAGGTGTGCACTTTAAAAACAACAACACTTGCATACGTGCATATTTACAAGCTTCCTCAAGCTGGGAAAAGAATGAAGTTTCTTTAAGCTGGCAACAGTCAGCCCCTGTGCACTGAATGTTATAGGCTATGATTTTTTTTTTTGAGATTTATTTATTTTTAATCTTGTTTTTACCCAGTGCTAAGTTCACCAAGGCCAATCACTTCTTCAACGTGTGGAAATAAACACTGACAGAAAGGTGGAATTATGCAGATGCCCTGTTAACATTTTTGCACACTGAAGCTTTTAAATAAAAATAGCTATTGCAAAAAAGAGCTGTGCTACATAAGACAGAGGACTAGATCTTTAGAAGCAAGTGATATGGTAATTATAGTGTGTGTGTAGGTATGTCATAATTAGGGTTGTGTTCCAGTCAATATAAACATGTTTTTTAAAACACACACACACAAAACATATGATTGAACACTTTTCCTGAAACAGGGACCAAAATAATTAAGGAAATTAAGGGATCAGTTCATAATTCTCAGTCAGGGATAGTAACTGCAAAACCTTAATAGGTAAAGTATCAAGTATAACAGTGCTAGAAAGCAGAAATGCTCTTACAAGATTCCTGGAAACATGAGTAACAGCAGCAATGGTGAACCAATTAAAAAAACTAAAAAATGCAAACCATTCCATTCCAATTAATTTCTATTAAACTTTAATTTAGCACCAATTTGTTGTGCCTCCACATTTGGGCAATTAACAGAGCGAGACCTGTATGAATACCGACATTTGCCTTCTAAATCATTAATGATCTACCTGTTCCATACTGCTGCTCTCCTCATTTCACAGAGGACACAGCAGCTTTATCTAGCACTTCTTAGCAATACCTAAAAATAATCTGCAATAGAATGCAATGCAGATAGTGCTGTACGTCTACGTTTAATAGTAGACAGGTGCATGTGTGTGTGTGTTATATAAATGACTGCAAAGCCATAGAGCAGAGGGCTTTAATATAAGAGTTTGTGGCAAACACATTCACTTCCCTTATGCTTTTGGGAGGCTACTTCAGAGTCAGATCTTCTTCTCTGGGCACCTCACTAAAACTATCCCATAGTTTGTAGAAACACAGTTGGAAGAAACTGCACCACTTACTTGGGGCTTAACCTATGCTAACATTTGCTATCAGTTGCTTGCAAATCAAGCATTTTATATTCGCCATGACTATACGACAGCTTAATTCATATGCATGTAACTCAAACCTTTTAAAACATTTTTTTTTAAAAGTCCAGTAGCACCTTAGAGACCAACTAAGTTTGTTCTTGGTATAAGCTTTTGTGTGCATGCACACTTCTTCAGGTATCTGAATTTTCTTATATGTTTCGACTGCGTCAGACCAACACGGCTACCTAACTGAATCTCAAACCTTTTAAGTTTCAAGTTCTCACCTGCTTGGTGTCTTCTCTCCACCAAGAACCCTTACAGGAGGTAGAAATTCACCAGACATTTGCAATGCGCTGCCTACTTAGGCCTGAAATCTTAAGTTATCCCTGCAATACAGATATGTTTCCATCCTCATAATTATAAATAAAATTGTGCTGCTGTAGAAGGGTTAAGGAGACACAAGCCACATCCACAAATTATATTTAAAGCACATTGTTTTCCCCAAAGAATCCTGGGAACTGTAGGCTGTTAAGGGTGCTGGGAATTGTAGTTCTTTGAGTGGTCAACTACAGTCCCCACAATTCTTTGAGGGAAGCTATATGACTGTTAAAGTGGTATAAATGTCATTTAAATAGTGTTGGTATCAGCTAACTTCTCATTCCGCGCCCCCCTGCATGAACCACTCTCCTCAAGGGGTCAAGCATTTCAGTTGAGGAAATCTGGACTATCAATTTATCAGGTCAAAACCACACAAGACTGAAATTTCAGGGGTTGTTTTGTGCTGTCAAGATGGTACTAAAGCCCCAGTCCTTTGCACGTTCACTTGAAGTCTCATGGAACTCAATGGCATTTCCAGTAAACACACATAGAATCAGGCTGCACAATAGTTTAACACAGCAAAAACGATTCCATACATAACCTTAAGATTGCAGGGACACTTGACTCAGCTGACTACAGCACTCTAATGTTATTTTATGCTGCGTATAGTATCACCTGACCTTCAGTATTTGTATTTCTAGTATGGCAAGGTACACTGCACTTTCAGTACTGATAGAGATTAATTATTGCCAACCCCAACGGATTTCAAATCCAAATTTTGTAACAAGGACAACCAAATCCATAACCAGAAGCCTCAGTTATGCAACCAGGTTGTACTGTGCAATGGTGCATCAGACTGCTTGTTTTTAAACAATTTTGAAGCACAACTTGTCTCGTTACATCATGGAATGCATTTTTTCCCTTTGGTAGGAAAGAGAGTACTAGAGAAAGAAGGGGAGGGGTCATAGAGCCTGTATCACCTACTCTGGAACCCGTCCTATTACCTATTCTGGAGCAAACACTCTCTTCACTGTTAATATTTATCTCATTGTGCAACTGCTAAAGAGAAAGGCTTAGTGCAACGCTGCACATTACTGCCACATTTCTCCTTTTCCCATGTATAGGCTATTATTATGACCAAATACTTGGGGTGGAGAGGTGGAGGGAGGTGGAAATCCCAGCTGCAGCTTCTCTGACTCAGAGGCACAACAAACAACACAGGTGGTGCAGCAGCTTCTGGTTGGTGTTCGCTGCAGTAAAACATGCAATATGTGGAGATATGCCACCCCTAAAAACTTGTCCAATCAGATTAGCTGCAGCCCCCTGCATTTCTGGAGGTGCACATCTCCCCCTCACACTTTGGCTGCCTGCTGCAGTAAACATGTAAATTCCTCAGTGGCCCAGGGATAAAGTTAATGTTGGTCAGTCATGTCCAGCGCTGGCTGCTCTACCATACAGAAGTAAGGATTTGTCCCAGGGAACATCCATAGGTCAGTGGCAAAGCACATGCTTCATACTCAAAAGGTCCCCGGATAATCCCTGGTGTCACCAGGTAGGGCTGGAAAGGACTCCTACCTGAAACCCTGGGAAGCTGCAAACAGTCAGTGATGATAGCACAGAGCTACATCAACAAATGACCTGGCCTGGTATGCGGCAGCTTCCTATGTTTCTAGATTCATAAAAGTATTTATATACTGCAATATGTTGGGGTGGTAGACAGCAATGTATGTATACAATAAAACATATAACACCATTATAAACAGTACAAATGTACAGACCGCAAGGGCTGGTTGCCTGGGTTCCCTTTGGTGGGAATGCCGGGGCTTGACTTTCGACATGGAAATGATGTTTTATACCACTGATCTATGGCCGCTCTCCTGCATAATTTAGCCTAGGCCAAAACCACCATTACAATATCTAATATTTAACAGCCATTCCCTCTCACCAGGGAAATACAGTTCTTTGGGGTGAGGAAATGACTAAGGATCTCCAGCAGAGAATTCTTAGCACCCTTGCCAAGATACCGTTCCCAGCATGCTTTGGGGGAAGCTGTAGTATGGATATGCCTAATGAAGCTTAAGTATTTGATCAGCATAGCTCTGGAAAAAAGCCAGACCAACTATCTGTCAACTCCATTATATTGTTTATGATGGAGAAAATCTGCTTTTACAAATGAGTTAACCGAGGAACAATTTTCCCCATTAATAAATGCAAACAGCATCATGCACACATTTCAGTGCTGGGGAAGACAGAACCAAAAAGGCTTGCACAGATAGCTTGTAAGCAAGGCAGTGTCTTCACAGTATTAAAAGTTTCAGTAAAATGTAGCAGCAGCCACCATATGAAGATGAAGTTCATAAGTGACTGGGAGGCATAACCAAATGATCTGAAAATGAATGGCTATGGCTGCGTTCAGACCATTGTTTACTGTGACAGGAATGTGCCACAGCTAGCCTTGGGGTTACGTGATCCCTGTTACTCTCTGGTGTGTTCATAAGGAGTAGCTTGGAAGCTGTCATTTCCATTTTTAAAAAATTAACCATAGCTTGTTATCTCACCAGAATCTGACAAACTGTGATTAATCTTAACTGTGGTTTCTATGAAAGAAGTAAATGTCAAATAATGGGTTATGAAGCTTGTTTCAAACCACAGTTAAGGCTAACCACAGTTTAGGGGGTAAATGTAATGCTAAAACTGTGGTTAATCAAAAACAGAAGTGAAAGCTTCCAAACTCCTCCTCATGGCTGCACTCCAAGGAGGAGTGGGAAAGGGGAAACATTTGACCCCAAGGTTTGCTGCAGGTTTTCCCCCATCATGATAAACAATGGTTTATCATGGTGCCCACAGTTACAGCCTATGAGTGCACTCTCACAACAAATGGGACTGCAATGCAAGGAGTGGACTACAATATGAGGGGCCAAAAAGACGTCCAACAAAGGCATGGCAAGACCATGCACCAGCCTGGATGGGAGCAGGAAAGAAAAATCAATTCTATACTTTACCGAGAGCAGTGAGGCTTCTTAAGTAGAGGTGTTATGTGCGAAACTGTCAAAACACCCTGAAATATATATTCAGATTTTGATAGTGAGGAGCATGCAGAGGTGTTTGGTTTCCCCCCCAAAGAACTTGCGTAACATGAGATTTCAGTTGAAGTCAGTACGAAAAACAGCAGCAGCTCTTGAGGGAAACAGGTTATTTTCAACTTACCATATTTTTTGCTCTATAAGACTCACTTTTTCCCTCCTAAAAAGTAAGGGGAAATGTGTGTGCGTCTTATGGAGCGAATGCAGGCTGCACAGCTATCCCAGAAGCCAGAACAGCAAGAGGGATCGCTGCTTTCACTGTGCAGCGATCCCTCTTGCTGTTCTGGCTTCTGAGATTCAGAATATTTTTTTTCTTGTTTTCCTCCTCCAAAAACTAGGTGCGTCTTGTGGTCTGGTGCGTCTTATAGAGCGAAAAATATGGTATATTGTTCAATGACAGCTCTAGAAGATGAGAATACTTAATTTCTGTACTAACCATGGGCTGCTTCACAACTAACATTTTTTTCTGAGATAGCCCTGTATACTGAAGAGCATATTAACGAGTGTTGAACTGCAGAGTACTGTTATTTTCTCCAAAACCACACCATTTGTCTTACTCCATCAGCATATTTGCTACAAGAACTCTCAAGTGGTATGATCTGCTCTTTTCTTTATGGTTATCTCCATATAGGAAAAAAAGTGATGTGTGAAGCAGTCCTAACTAGAAATTTTCATCAGAAAATATGCTCTTCCCATTTGTCTTGAAATGCAGCCAAGGAAAAGCACACATCACCAAGTAGCACCCCCAGAAAACATTAGTAATCATTACGTAAGTAAAACTTACCATTTCCCTCCTCTACCCCTGATTTTGAATAAAAACTCAAAGCTGACCGTTGCTCCAGTTCATTCTCACATGCTGCTGTTGCCTGCAATGTGCTTCCATCTTCCTTCTGTAAGTCACATGCTGTGGTTGCTTGTCATTCTACTGTTCAAGAGGTACCCACTGAAAACTGGACAACTAACTCAGAGGCACAGAATGCAGCTCAATACATTTTATTTTTTTTAAGTTCATCTGCACAAGGTTTTGCACGCATGGGTTCGAATCCCATCCCCGTCGCCAGTGAAATATACTCGGAGTCGAGAGTGGATTTCATGCTCTTCATTCAGCTCATAGTGGTGAGAAGGAATGGAAGCTCCCCCAGAATGTCTGCTTTATATACATTATTTGCACAATGGGCCCCATGTGATTGGCTAATTCTGGGATTCTCCTGTAGGCCAATCAGGTTGCGGATTTACTTCCACCTGGAGCTGGATTGGGTGGCTCCTGTGGACCAATCAGACTGCTGCATTCTGGATCCTATTGTTCTAGGACCAATCAGACTGCTGCATTCTTAATCCCATTGTTCTAGGACCAATCAGACTGCTGCATTTTGGCTCCTATTCAGCTCAGTACAAAACACTATAATACTTCCTTGGAGACTGAAAAGAGCTTTCCTGATATAAAAAATTAGCACTGCACATTTCAGAATAATATTAGCAAGAATACTAGGTAAAGAATAAAAAAGGATGCATGCATTAAGCCTAGCATAATGACACCTAAGCAGCCTTCTCCAAATCCGGACTTTCCATAAAAGCAAAATATGAAACTTAGAAGCAATAAATGCTTTAATCTGTATATACTTTCCTAGAAAAGCATGAATTAAAATTGAGTCCTTCTTTGAGTTCTGCTACAAAGTTCCGTAAATGGGCAACTGCATCAACAAATCACTTGTCGAGAAACCCTTCCTTGCAGTGCCAAGAGAGGAAGCTTTGAAGCAGGCAATGCACCAGGAAAAGGAGGGATTTTTCTTATGCCAATGATGATGGTAGGCTCTTGAAGCTGAAGTCTAAAAAGCTAAGAACCCATTAAGCCACATTCATGTATCACTTTAACACTTATGGCTCCCCCCCCAAAAAATCTTAGGATTCTTAAGGGTGTTGAGAATTATAGCTCGGAGGGCAGCACCCTTAACAAACTACAGTTCCCATGATTATTATTTTTTTTGGGGGGGGGGGGGAATCCATGCCTGTTAAAAGTACTTTCAGTGGATAGTGTGGTAGATGTGACCTAGGTACATGACTTCACTACACAGAGATGAAGCCTATTTTCTATATCCCTGATTCCAGGTTCAGAACAGGCAAGATGCCAGACGAGAGCACACCCAGCTTCTCTGCATTTCAAGAGCTTCATATCACAACAAAGAGCACATCACATTCTAAAGACTACTCTTTATGCTCCATTAACAAAATGGAACAGATATGCAGCAAAGCATTGAAACAGTCCTTTAAAATAGAATGAAATTTAATCCACTAATCAAGTAAAAGTAGTTTAACAAAACTAAACTCCCTCTAAGTATGCATTTATTTATAATCATGATTATTAGTATATAAACTAATGTTACTGGTATATAACATAGTATTATATTATATTATTATTATATGTTATATAAACATGTGCAGTGGTACCTCAGGTTACATACGCTTCAGGTTACATACGCTTCAGGTCACAGACTCCGCTAACCCAGGAATATTACCTCAGGTTAAGAACTTTGCTTCAGGATGAGAACAGAAATTGTGCAGCGCCAGTGCAGCGGCAGCAGGAGGCCCCATTAGCTAAAGTGGTGCTTCAGGTTAAGAACAGTTTCAGGTTAAGAACAGACCTCTGGAACAAATTAAGTTCTTAACCCGAGGTACCACTGTACACATCTAAAATACTAAAAACTAAAACAAACAAGCAAATATTAAAACAATACCAAGCACAGAGACAATTCTGTGGCACCCGCCAATAAATCTTACTAGTCTAATTATTTTTGACAATTTGATGTAATTCTTTATTGTTGTGAGCCAAAAGCCTTAAAGAAATAAAAAAGGGAAGGGGGAGGTCAAAGCCTTATGTCCAGCTTGTTCACACAAATAATGCATATTATTTAGAAGGAGCGTCTCCTCCCCCATCGTTCTGCCCGGACACTGAGGTCCAGCTCCGAGGGCCTTCTGGCGGTTCCCTCATTGCGAGAAGCCAAGTTACAGGGAACCAGGCAGAGGGCCTTCTCGGTAGTGGCGCCCGCCCTGTGGAACGCCCTCCCATCAGATGTCAAAGCGATAAATAACTACCTGACATTCAGAAGGCATCTTAAGGCAGCCCTGTTCAGGGAAGTTTTTAATCTGTGATATTTTACTGTATCTTTGGTTTTTATGGAAGCCGCCCAGAGTGGCTGGGGAAACCCAGCCAGATGGGCGGGGTACAAATAATAAATTATTATTATTATTATTATTATTAGAAGGGAAGTTACACGCAAAACACGTGCCCCAACCCTTACAGATCAAGATACAAGAATATCCCTCTACTTTCATACTCAAGTGACAGCCTACACTTGTCCTTCCCCTCCCCATACTACTAAGTATTATGATGATATATAAATTAATATACACTGAAATTCACTAATTTATTCCTCTCTATTTTGTTGTGATGAATAAATGCACATAATATACCACGTTTTACCAGCATGCCTCTGCTAAATGTCATGTGATATCGAACTTGGAGGTTGCAGTAGCAGATTAGCATCTTTTATTTTTATTTTTAATTAATTAAATTTGTACACTGCCCTTCATCTGTAGATCTCAGGGTGGTTCACTACACAAAAATGTAAGATAAAAAACACATAATACTTAATAACCCCCACCCCCCTTCTCCCACAATGCATTTAAGGGTGTATTGGATATTAATTAGCCAAAGGCCTGGTTGGAGAGGAATGTTTTTGCCTGGCACCTAAAGGTGTAGATAGAATGAAGGGTGCCACTGCAGAAAAGGCCCGTTCTCATGTTGCCACCTTCCTGACCTCTCATGGAGGAGGCACAAGAAGAACGGCTCATAGTATGATCTCAGGATCTGGGTAGGTTCTTATGGAGAGAGGCAGTCCGAAAAAGATGAGCATGACTTTTTCTATTTGTTTTATGATCTATCATTTGAACAATTTTTATAACCTTCTTATATTATGTCTGACAATTAGTGAGGCCAGGAACCTTTCCCATACCTCATGCATGTCTAATGTAACAAAGCCCCAGTAAAGAGAATGGAAATAAATTGAACGTGAATTCATGATGAGCATGCTAAAACATGGTTTGATCAGAAACCGAATGGAAAAGATAACCCTCAAATAGTACCAAGACACCAGATCAGTTCTGCATGGCACAAAATTAAAACAGAAGAGGAGAAAATACAAAGTAATAGGTTGCAGGGAGAGAAGAGTATGTATGTATGTGCATATACGTGTATCAGAGAGAGGTGTGTGTTTTGCACAAATGGAAGAGGAAGTACCACAAGCTCAAAAACTTGTCCTCCATGCTATTTAACTCAGCAGCCAGTGGGGGGTGGGAAAAGTCAACATTACAAACTCATAACCACAGATGCAGACCAAAAAACCCATTTCACCCATAAACACCATTATAAAGTGTGGGAAAATCCACCATTTTACTATTTCTCTGGTAGTTTAACATCATTGTTAGGGAGTGCTTTGAACTAGCCATTCCACATTAAGTGATCTCAAGGATGAAAGCACACATTATGTGCTGTTATGCAATTCTTTTTCCAGACCATTTTTCCTCTTACATACACTGAGGCTACATGATGAAGCAGAAGACCAGCAAAACAAGAAAGGGGGGGGGGGAGCTTCTTAATCCTTTATCCTTGTGATGTTTTATTGCTGAAAATATCTACCCAACTACTTTTATCCCCACTGGAAAAAAGATGCAGGCATGTTTGATTTTGAATGTCACAGCTTGGCAGCTATGAAAAACCCTTGATTAAGATTTAGAAAAGTTCATTATTGCTTTTCAACATTGAGATAAGTTAATTTTACCAACATTTTCCATAAGGAAATAACTTTTACAGCACAATTCTAAGCCTCAGTCAGTGCTGCTAGGGATGGTGGTGGGAAGATTAGGTGGGCATTTCTGCATCCAAATCATGGGCAGTGGACAAGTACAGCTGTGAGCAGCCACAGACATTGCACCCCAAAATAGTTGGGAGGTGGGTAGCTGAGTCAGCCATGAATCTAACAGATCCAAAACTGTTCTAACCCTCTGTTGTGGCAGCCAGGAGCTGGTTCAGAAGAAAACATGAAAACCCCCTGCTCACCCACCTTCTGGCCAGGCCAGCAGATTTTTGGATTCAGCAGTGTTTTGGATGCAGCTGCCATGGGTTAGCCAGCAGTAAATCACACTGTGCAAGCTGGAGTTAACTATTAGCAAAAACACGATCAACACAGTGGTGTCAGGCCTAATGAGCACAGCAACTCATCTCTGGTAGGTTTTGGCCTCATGAAGCAGTTGCAGAGACTGAAGGTCCCCATCTCCCCACAGCTGGTTAAGTCCCCTCCTCTCCAGGGTTTCCCCCCAGTAGACTGCACTTCTGCGTCACTGATCTCTACTCCACTCTTTTCAAGCCTTTTCTGGTTCTGGGAGACAAGAGGGGAGCAGAGCTTGTTCACAGCAGGAACCGGAAACACCTGTCACACTTCACCAGCCTGACTCATCTCTGCCTCTTGGCCTCTCTCACCCCACTCTTTTGCTTCAGCTCCTGCATCTGATCCTGGCCTTGTCTCTGCCACAGACTCTCTCAGCTCACTAAGCCCTGTTAAATCTTCAGCTTCCAACACCTTCTCCTCCCAGTCTTCTCCCTCTCCGTTGTCCCACCACCAGTCCCTGGTCTCTGAGCCCTCTTTCCTTTTGGGTTCCCCAGCCGGTTCCAGTCCATGAGATTACATCCCCAGTCCCTTGTTTGGATTGCTCTGACCCTCACATAACTATTCCTGAATAAAATATGCATAACCTTTGTAGGAGTGGGCATAAAATATGTCATCCTACACCTTCCTTCCCCCAAAACTGGAACATGCCTGATTTTGCCCTCTTAATCTATACTAATCTGCTCAGTGACAGAGTGTCTGTTGACATAAGGACACAGCAAGCAGGGAGACGAAGAGTAAACACAGGAACCACTTAATTTTAAACTTGCTAGCACCTAAGTAAATTAGTATTTTGTGACTTTGAAAAATGCATTATATATTTTGCAATCCTTGAACAGTGCATTCAAGTGCAATACTTAAATATAGAAAGAATTTAAACTGTATGCTTTAATTAGGGCTTTGATTGCCTTTCAAAAACGAGCAGTTAAGGCACTAGTCACCTCTCACAAAGCTCTCTGCATCAGGACAGTGAATTCAAAGAAGAATGATATAAAGCAGCAAGGATGGCCAAAGCGTCCAAATCAAGGAATAGCACAGCAAACCTCTTCTATGTTTGCATAAGCTTCCCTCCCAGCCTGATGCAACACATCTCCTTATCCCTTCCATTGCTTTTGCTACTTGCTTCTGTTGCTTTTCATTGTCCTACAGCCCTGCTTTCTGTGATAACTTCTGAGGGTCACCCATACATTACAGCCCCCATTTAGGGGCTCTAATGTTTGTGAACTTTTGATCACATGCTTCAGCCTGATGGTGTGATAGGTTTTGATACCAGCTTCTATCAGAAACATGCAGTTTTGTGCATGGGGATTCACCATACAACCAGAGATGTGCACACAGTTAAGAGGCTTGCAAATATTATGACTGTCTCATAAAGGCCATTTCTGCAGCTTCCGCGTGGGAGAGCCATAATATACGAGGCTGCCTTCATTGCTGGTTCTTTTTCTCTCCTACCCAGTATACAATTGCTGGGCGAGAGACACTGAAGCTATTACATTTTAAGTGTGATGGAAGTAGTCTGAAATAACTGCCCATGCCTTGTAAATGCATGTGCATTTTTGTGACACGGTTTATTCTTAGTTCTGTAAGCCTGCTGAGAGAAAGCCAGATGTCTATTGGCTAATGCTTATGGTGTTACTAACATATCTTCCCTTCTCTCAATCCTTCACAGTGTTTATAAACTGACAGAATAGGTAAATTGAAGGATGAACATATATGAGTATACATGTGTGAGATGTCCTATATATTTCATATCTAAGGGGGATACCTTGCCTTAGCCATAAGGGAAAGGGCAAGTCTAAAAACCTGTATCAAGGAAACTGTGAAATCAGATTCCTACTGTGGATGAAGAACTGTTAAAAATGTTACATCTGTCTCCTCCCATATGACTGGACTAACAGAGTAAAATACTACCACCACTATAGACTGTATTAAACTACTAAATTACTGCCCATGCAGACATCACCCAAGTTGCAATGTACTAAGTCACCATTACTAAACAAAAAAAGGCAATGCAAACTTATTATCAGCAAATGAAAGGTGAGCTTAGATGCAAATGCCAGAATTGCAAGAACCACACAACTGGTTCTGCATAGCCAATGGGGTTTGGGCTTGTAGCTCTTCATCAGCACCCCCCCTCCCCCCCGGTGCTACAGGCAGGCATACAAAACTACTTCTGATACCCAAAGCTTTAGGGTTATGCTTAAAGTAGCTTTCTGGATCCCGGCCAATGGTGTGCAATGCTGATGAAAGGATATCTGATATTCAGGTAACACAACCTGTTTCCTCTAGTTACATTTAAATCAACAAAATAGGAAGTAAGTCTTTAATGGACTTCAATCAGGTTACAATTCTACATGCATTTTAAGCAATTATTACTCTAACCCTGGTCAAACTGTGCTTAGGCCAATAAATTTAGGACTCGAGGACAAAAAGCATTTCCTACATCCACACCAACATGCCTATCAGAACTGGACACCCATGAATAGCCTGGAGAAAACAGAGTCACGCTACACTCAAATATGAAGGAGAATCTGTGTTAGTCAAATTTCACATCATATGCTTGTAGGGCAGTAGTAGTTGTGAAATATTTCTCCCTGTGCAGAATCACAAGCAATTGTATTGTATTCTTTAACACACCTGTCAGCTATTTTAGCAATAAGTTAATTGATTACCTTTCATCATGGCCAGTCAAGCAATTGACAACACATCAGGGTTTGTTTTTTTTACATTTTTGCAAATGGTCTTTGAAATGCAAAATGTTTCAAGACTTTTGCTCAAAACCTTTATGGCACTGATAAACTACATAGATAAGCTATATTCCCTTCAAAGATGTATATATTCATAACCCTTGTGATAGATGCTGTTCTTCGAAAGAAAGAGGAATGTGAACACTCTTGATAAATTTAATACCTCACATTTCACACTTCAAAGCTGCAGTTCTTTTCCCACTAGGTTTTACTTGACTTGCAAATAAAAATTTGGGCTAACTCCCACTTACCTTCCATAAGCAAAGCGCCTATCTTTGTGATGATCGCCAAATGTGTCCCAGAGCCTGAGAGAAACACTCACTTCATCAACAACATCCCGGGAACGTTCAAGAACCTGAAATAGGTACATTTCCATCAGTTAAAAGCCTGCTGCAGATACAATTCCCTGAAGAAAGTCCTAATATATCAGTATACTCTGGGACATGGTCAAAGGCTTACTTGAGAAATTGTGCCAAATCATGGTTACAAAGGCTTGATTATGTTCTGGCATGATTTCTGATTGCTGAACCAGAACCAGGAGTTAGGTTTTGAAGGCCCAGAGTGAATTTATGAAGGTGAGTACTGAGAGGAAGGAAAGACAGACAGTGCTAAACCACAGTGTTGCACATTCATAAAATTCAAAACATGGCCTGGATTATAAACTATGGTTCATACAATACATTGTTTGGCATAATGTCTAAATATAGCCATTTATGTACCCTCTTAATTAATTAATTAATTATTATTTTTTACCTGTCATAAGGTCCCAGGACAGGATACAACAATATAAGGATACAACAATATAAGGTAATGATTGTTGTGACCTGCCCTGGAACCTTTAGGTGAAGGGCAGTTTAGAAAACTTTTAAATAGATACCGGTATATCACTGGGACTTAACTGCAATTAATTTGGATTCTTACACACCAGAGTGGTTCATCTCTCTCTCTCTCTCTCTCTCTCTCTCTCTCTCTCTCTCTCTCTCTCTCTTTTCTTCTCCTAACAAACTGTGATTATTTGTAATGAAAGAAACAAACCACAAGTACTGATCTGCATGGAATGGCAAGCCAGATTCTAGTTCTGTTTCCTCCCTGGCACACTGAAGAAAGGAGCAGAGGGGGATCAATGCATGATATTTTAAGCAACATGCACCAGCCCACATCAAACTACAGTTTGTGATATGAGAAACAAGTCACCGTGAAGCTCTGCAGCACTGAAACCTGATTTGGGGGTTACTTGTGAATGCACATGGTGAGCTGAAAGGTGAGCAGCTTTCAACTTTGGCACAGGTTTTATTAAGAACACTGTCAGCTAGAGCCACCAGATGCAGCAAAGTTCCTGAACTGTTTTTTATTAAAGTTGCACTGAAAATGAAATCCAACAAGCATAGCCTTTCTCATTCTCAAAGGTCTATTACAGGACCTGCTGCACCTGCTGAAATTTCTTCTGTCACACTGCTACGTGGAGGGTATATCAGCCTTGCTCAGTCACCAAGACCAGAAGCCAGAAAAGAGAGGGGTGTGGGTGTCTGTGAATCAAAACAGGGTGCTGAGATATTCCCAACTCAACAGGGTCCTAAAACTGAATGGACATCAACCCTTTTAAAAATGAACTACAGGAAAGATTCCATGTATTATCCACAATGTGTGTAAGACATAGGCTTTCCTCTGTTTAAAAATCACAGAAAAGCTTAGTTGTCTGTTCAAGAGAGGCTAGCTAAGATATTTACAAAATATTATACTTTTAAAACAAAGGAGACTGGATAAATAAACTCTAAAAGGATGTATGTATTCAAACACAACACAGATATTTCAAACAACAACCATATAGAGCTGTCACTTTTGAACAGAATGGTCCAATGATTTCAAAATATGTTCTATCAGCACTGACGGAAGACCAGTCTACTTGGTCCATTTTGAATTACTTCTCTCTCCTGAACACCATGCATTCAAAACACACAACTCCACGGACTGTTACAAAGCAGCAACACTTAAAGCCAATAACTGGTTGATGCCAAGGCAAACTTCCTTGTACATTATTGCACAACTTGATAAAGTGGACAGTACATACCTCTTGGCAGACTCGATACTGATCAATTGCCCAGACTGTAGGAACGTGAGTTGCTAGCAGCTGATACTGCGTCAGGGTGGTGTTACATGCTCTTGCACAAATTAAGCGAGTCTTCCCCACTGCATTGTCACCAACAACCACACACTTGATGGTTTCAACGTTAGGTCTTTCGTAGTCCATGTCAGCATCCATGTACCGGAGACTGTAAAAAGACAATAATGCCAGTTTCTAAAAGTAGGAAACCCTATTATTTAAAGAGAGTTCTACTTTCCCCCCCTTTACTTTCTCAAAGGCAAGGATTGAAGTTCAGACTAAACTATACTGCTGCCAAGGCTGATTTATAAAATCCACACAGTTCATAAAATCCAGGCAGTTCTTTTGACCTTGAATGCCTTCCTTCCTTATTTTCTGCTTGGTTTTCTATAAACATAAACTTGCTTAAAGGAGATAAAGCATGGTGCAGCTAGGATTGCCAACAGGACCAGACAGCAGTTGCTTTAGCCTTTGCCACACAAAGTGTGACACAGCTCCATCACGTTAACATGAGTGCTCACTGCTATTCCCTCACAGCAAACATGAAAGGGAAATACATTTAAAACAACAACAACCAGCTTGTATTACTTTCTGAAAAACCAGTAGCCTCGAACCTGCCATTGCCTTGGAATTCTAATAAACAAAAGCATCAGTGCAGTTTAAAAAACCAGTGGTTAAAATCACTGGCATTTTGAAAGGTTCAGTCTGCCATCTTGATTCATAATGGCAGCCAACTGTATCCAAACAGACAAAAACCTGCCCCTTGATCTCAGGAATCATCATACAATTATTATTTTTTACGGTATCTTAAGAGGTGCCCAAACACATAAAGAACAGACAAAAAAAGTCCTTTCCAAAATAAACAGTTTACAGAAGCGAAACTGTTACAAATCATAAGGTAAAGGTAACGGACCCCTGGACAGTTAAGAAACAATACTTTACATTCTGGAGTCATACCCAGGTTAATTCTAAGGAAATTAGCCGAACAAATTTCTTGAGTGCCCTACAAACTGACACTAGTAATGAACAAACTTGGCTTATTATAATATGAGACCACTTTTGATCTTAAATGCTCACCCTTGAACATACATTGACTATTCACAGGGCAGGCTATTCACCTGCATCTAATCATTGGTCACCAGTGTTCATATTCATGTGCTTAAGAAAAGGTTCCTCAATGTTATGCAGCGAAGACTACCAGCATTAAAAATGGCACAAATTACTGCTGCATAAAGCATTTTGGCATCATCTTGACCCATCAACATTTGGATACAAATTGTAAGCTTGTTCTTAAAAGATCCACTTGTGCTTTTGGGAGCATAAAACCTGGCTGAAAAAAATAACACCTGTTAACAACTAAAATAGGAATGCGCTGCTTTACAAGCAAAACTAGAGGAACCCATATTTTATTCTGACTTGTGTCAACTTTATTATCCTATTATACTGTGCACAGAGGATTCCATAAATCTTTGCCCTGCTCTATCTTTTTAATTCTGAATGAAAACCAACCTCAACAACAATGCGAACGATTTAGAGGCAAAAGTTTCAAGATCAACCAGATTAATGTCTAAATTAAGAGTGTACTCTCACAAGGATATGTAAAACTTGTTATCTCATTTCCAAGCAGTGTTGATAAAATTTTGGGGTTGTTTTGTTTTAACAATTTGCTACAGAAAGCACAAGTTCATGTTTTGTATTTCCTTCCCACTGCCCCAAGTCTGGAGCAGAAAATTGGTGATGAAGTTCCACACAAAAGTGAAGAACTGTGTTTTGCAGATCATCACATGGGTGCTGGGTCCAAAGGTTCCCTTCTGAATGCCAACAGCACCAGACCTTGCACAGAACAGCACAAGAAAACTGGAACTAAGTCCATAAACATTACCCTGCTTCTGCATCCTCTTGGGCAAAGCATTATTGAGTTTCCCATAAGAAAAATGGATAATCATTCAATTAAAGATATCAGTGAACCTGCAAGCCCACATTGTCTAGCATACGAATACATTTCAGTGTGAATGGCTTGTAAGAGAATTACGGTAATTCACTTTTGTTTTCCAGTCACCCTACATTTTCTTTTGTATTCATTTGGGTGGGAGGGTAGCACTGAATAATCTGACAGTCAAGTCTTGAAACGCCCCTTGTTTTCTCCACCAAATCTCTTCATCTATTTTTCTTTGGTGAGGGGAGGGGTAATTCAGCAATACTCCTCCTCCTGCCCCCCCCCCCAGCCACATGTGTTGACATAAAAATGTGCCAAGGTCCAAGACATGAGATTCCTGGGCCTATATGAACATGTTTGTTCACCAGTCTGCAAATGTCCTGCTGAAGTGATCTAACTCTAGTGTCCGGAAGTGGCAAGGAGAATAAAGACTCATCAGAAACAAACGAGGACCCCCTAACCAGACAATTTCGCCTTGTATATATGAAGGACAGAGCCAAACAACCACCACAGTTTGCAGGTGAGGGAACCCTAAGATTTTTCTGTTTAAACAGAAGCCTTCCTGGAAATGTTCAATAGCTGTCAAAACTTAATTAAAACTTTTATCGTTGCACTGTATTTTTCTACACAGAAAAGCAATTTCAGAATTAAGGAACATGTATAATTACAGTGGCGAGCAATTTGGCCTTAATGTGTGCTGCATAACTACAGTCCCCCCCCCCTTTCATAGCTATAGAATGAGCATTAAAAGCATTCTTCCAGTAGTTTTAAGTGCTGTTCTGCTGTTCAATATTTGTTCTGTCCAATCAATTATACTTTGTAAAGTGCAATAAGAGATGTTTTAATAATGGATGGACTGTAACTAGTGTTAATTTTACCTTTGTTTCTGTTGACACAGCTCTTGAGACATAGGTAATGTAAAAACTAAATATTACCTAAGCAAAAGTTCACGCATTGAAATGTGAAGGCTAATTACAGGGGGGTCTGACTTATAGTATATTTATTACCAGTCTAGAGTGGAGCAACAACATTACATTAACTGGTCATGCTGCTCCATGCATGTAGGAAGCTAGAGCATTAGGAAAACCACAACGGGGGCAATTCATAGACAACTTTATGGCCACAGGGAGCATAAAAGCATAGTCAACAGAATGACTAGAAGAAGACTAGAGGAGGGAAGCTGTGGGAAGTCTAAACAAGTTAAGGGACTTTGACTTGTATTGTCACAGACAGCTACAATACATCAACAACCATGACTGTTTCTAATTTAAGCGTCAGATAAAACTATTTTGTAATCAGATAAAATTAAAATGTATGTACTAAATAGAAAAAGCCAAGTGTTTGGTATCTGAAGAACAAACATATGCTGAAGACAGTAAATACAAAGATAAGGTAAAGGACCCCTGGACAGTTAAGTCCAGTCAAAGGCGACTATGGGGTTGCGGCGCTCATCTTGCTTCAGGCCGAGGGAGCCGGCATTTGTCTGCAGACAGCTTTCCAGGTCATGTGGCCAGCATGAATAAACCGCTTCTGGGGCAACAGGACACAGTGATGGAAGCCAGAGCACACGGAAACACAGTTTACCTTCCTGCCGCAGCTATACCTATTTATCTACTTGCACTGGTATGCTTTCGAACTCCTAGGTTGGCAGAAGCTGGGACAGAGCAACGGGAGCTCACCCCATCACACGGATTTGAACTGCTAGCCTTCCGATCTGTAAGCCCAAGAGGCTCAGTGGTTTAGACCACATGCTCGGTGACATACTCCAAATGGCTCCTTAAACCAGGATTATGGTCACCAAAAAGCAATGACTAGTTGCCATTTTGGGGCCAGACAGCTCTAAAGTCATATTTTTCAATACAACCTTTTCGTTCCTGAAATGTGTTCTGATTATGCAGATAAAATACCACTGATACTGAAAACAGGCAAGATCCAAGGATCCCCAGGCATGTAACCTCCAGATGGTGGCGATGTCAGGTGCCATCCTGGAGCCCAGGCATCTTCTCTTGGTAGCAAGTGGCCGATAGCCAAGTACAAGTTGTGCTTGGCAAATTTCAAACACTGGTGGCACCCCACAGCTCAAGAGCTAGGGGGTCAAGAAACACTCATCCAATGCTACCTTCTAGAACTTCCCCCAGAGATAAGATTGGGACCAATGGAGAACAGTGTCCCTGGTGGCCACATCCTGTAGACTGCAGAAGAGGATACCATGGTTGATAGTGTCAAACGCAAATGAAAGATCTAAGAAGAGCAACAGGGTTGTGCTCCCTCCAGACCTGGGGCAAAATAATGGGTGAGTGATTATAGGGAACAGTGGCATATGAATAACACAAGTTCCTTTCCTTTTATTTTTTACAAGTTGTTGAAATCAAAGGAGGAGGGGTGAGATAATTGCTAACATTTCTTTTTGGACTGGAGAGGGTTGAATGGGTAGAAGAGTGGCAACTCAGGTGAATAAAAGTAGGTGTAAAAAAACCCCCCACCCATCAAGATGCATCCCAAGTATGAAAAATAACTTCTGGACACCCCCACCCTTACACACCTGCCCCTGACCTCTGCACCCACCACAGAAGCATACAATACTACGCAGCTTGTAGGAGCAAGAGAATGACAAGAAAGGAAAATAAATCATTGAAATTGGGATTCGTAACTATAGCCGAAGACTATGCTGAAAAAGCAGTGCAGGTGTGGTTAAACAACTGAGCTTTTAAAAAATTTACCAGGAAGAAAGATACGGTGTCATAGTCAGAACCTATAAGGTTACTCTGGTGAAGAAAGGCAATACAAAGTACAACTGGTTAGTTTCCGAGAAGAAGGCGGCATGAGAAAGCTGGGGCAGATAAAAGGAGAATGGTAGAAAGAATGCAGATGGTCAAGGACATAGAGATAAAATTTCTAGAAGTCAAAAGCACTGGCTGTCCATGAGCTGCAACAGAATAACTTGCTGTTATTCACTTCCTTCGATGCATAGCACTTTGTTTTCTAAAACTGACTATATCACACTAGGCTCTGTTATTGCCTTTCCTCTCCCCCCTTTTCTTTTCTTCAGGTATGCTAGAGTTCCATTTCAAGATAACTACTAAAAATTGAAGTCAAAAAAGAAAACAACCACACTCATGTTGGAATTATTTGTTTGACAGAGAAACTGTGCTGCTGCTGCTGTTACATCAAACAAATTGGATTTCAGGAGGCAAAGGACAAGTTCAGCTACTTGACCTAAGGTCCTATTCTGTTGTTGGGACAAAAAAATGCTACTTATTTGAGAGCAGCTAAATAAGAATGGCAGAATAGGTTGTTCTTGGTAATTCTGGACTTCATCCCCTTCCAAAGACCAGATTTACATGCTCCTTCCATCTTGTGATAGCAGAGATGTTTCTTTTCGATCTGTAGCATATGCTGGTGGTGCCTTTGCCATTAAGGCCCAAGAGGTAGAGGGCATGAGCTCTAACATTCAAAAGCAATAAACTGACACATTCTGGATCCCTGAATGTCTGCTCACCCTGATATGGTGCTGGCCTTGAAACTTTGGGCTTCTCCAAACTCTTGAAAAACTCAAACCTTGGAAGAATAGGAGGACAGGGAGTACAATCATCTGTTCTGTTCTTTTCCCTTCTTCTAAGCTACAGTCATGTACAAACTTTGGTGTATTTTAACTCAGAAATTGTACTTTGCTAATCAAGAAGAACACACCACAGTTCCTTGATCTTATATGTAACAGCAAGGCATAGTTTAATCAGAAGTGGAAGCTTTCACCCTTAGCCTCCACATGCAGAGGAGGATAGCAGGAATGAGCAAGCCTGCAGTTCACCAGGCCTTATTCACAGTTGTCTAAACCAGGGCAGTATCTGAACTGATGCACATTTTGTTTAAGAATCCTATGAGATCATTACCCCTTTAAATTCAACTTTAGAAGCAGAAGTTAATATACAAACACATGCTGCTTCACTGATAGAGTTGCTCTAGCTGAAATATTACCTCTTGTGTTACAAGGGCTAGCAGCCTGTATCATCTACAAAATCATACTACAGTGGTACCTCACAAGACGAATGCCTCGCAAGACGAAAAATGCACAAGACGAAAGAGTTTTCCGTTTTCTGAGTCGTTCCGCAAGACGAATTTCCCTATGGGCTTGCTTCGCAAGACGAAACGTCTTGCGAGTTCTTGCGAGTTTGTTTCCTTTTTCTTAAAGCCGCTAAGCCGTTAATAGCCGCTAAGCCGCTAAGCCGCTAATAGCCGTGCTTCGCAAGACGAAAAAACCGCAAGACGAAGAGACTCGCGGAACGGATTAATTTCGTCTTGCGAGGCACCACTCTATTTAGTGCTGGAAAAAATGTTTAGGGTATCACCTCAACAAAAAGGTGCATAAAGATGGTCCACAACAATATTATCCATACCAGACAACCTTTCAGAGGCAATAGCTGCAATCAAAACCCAACTGATTCAAATTATAAGATAGGAGATTCCATGTAAATGTTAGGAAGATCTTTCTGACAGTAAGAGCTGTTTGACAGTGGAATGAACTACACTGGAAGGAGGTGGACTCTCCTTTATTAGAGGTTTTTAAACAGAGGTTGAGTGGCCCTTTTCATGGATTCTTTAACTGCGATCCCTGCACGGCAGGGGCTGAACTATATGACCCTTGGTGTCCCATCCAACTCTACAATTCTATGATCTTCATGTCCTGCTTTTGAACTTCCAAAAATACCTGGCTGCCTTCTGCTAGAAACAGAATGCTGGACTACACAGACTTTTATCTGAACTAAACAATACAATTATTAGGTTCCCATTGTATCCTAAAGCAATGTGAAAATAAAAGGGGAATTCCTGCCCTAGTACAAATCCTGGATTTTGCCTTGAAATTACCAGTTTCTGCAGCGCGAGTAAGATTAGAACCAAAGCATGTTGACACAACAATCAACAGTCAATGCTGAGTTGGTTTATTTAGCATGCAGCTGATGTGCAGTGTTTACACTGAAAACATCTGAAAATTGTTGTAGGAAATCACATTTCACACTGTAATGCTTCTAGTTTTCCAAATCAAAACATTTCACAATACAAAACTGTGTGCAGAAAACCCACATTATGCCATGTCTGAGCGAGCCTGTCTTTCTGCCTGTGCTCCTCCTGGGCTTGGCAGTTGGCACAAGAGACACTGGCAAGCTCACTTTCCACCACCTGTTTTGTGAGACTTCTGCGCTACCATTTCCTAATGCAGATGTAACAGTGGAATATTTGCAGCATTCTGTGCTCAGCATAGAATCAGGTTCCCAGCACCATCATCAACGGACCTTTATTTTCTTGTTGGGTAATGATACTTTCTGCTGTGCTGAAGAAATTAATGTTGTTCCTTGGTACTGGTGCATGAAGCCCGTAAGCCCTGCAAGTGTATGGCAAAAGGGGCTGTGTTTAATTGAGGCTTCCAATGGCCTCTTGCACCTCATCCTAAGGCCCTGGTGCTAGTTGGCTGGCAGCTCTGGCAGCATGGTTTTTTCCTTGCTTTTGGAGGCCAGCAGAGTGCCCAGCTCTAGTTGCCTTGCACTGGATGCTGCAGCAGCTCTCTCAAGACATTGCCTCTAGTTGCACTGCAATGGATGTAGGATAGGATAAAGCTCGGTGGTCCATTTGTGTGGCCAAATGCCACACCAGCAGATTAGAAAAGAAACAAAAGCACCTTTTTTGTGATGCCTTGGACCAAACCCCAATCAGAATGAAGCATAATTAAATGAAATTTCATTTGCTCACATTTATCCCCGATTGCCCTTGTTTTCCTCTTATCCTCTCCTCCCTTGACTCTGATGTTGACAAAATATATAATATAAACTCTTTGGGGTGGGGTGGGGGAGAGAGAGAAGGATCGTACATAGTAAAATACAGTGGTACTTCTGGTTAAGAACTTAATTTGTTCTGGAGGTCCGTTCTTAACCTGAAACTGTTCTTAACCTGAAGCGCCACTTTAGCTAACGGAGCCTCCCGCTGCCGCTGCTGTTCTCATCCTGAAGCAAAGTTCTTAACCCAAGGTACAATTTCTGGGTTAGCGGAGTCTGTAACCTGAAGCGTCTGTAACCTGAGGTACCACTGTATGTTACTCTGCAATGTGCCATGCATATTAATGGTGCTTCATGTATGAATGGTAACTTTAACAAAGCTTGAAGCAACAGCACCATAAAGCACAACAAAGGAGAAAAAATCATACCGAAATTGTGTTTTTTGTGCTTGTCTCTTCACTATGAATCCCACCCCAATCTGTTTCTTAGTCCCCCTGCAGGATGGCCCCTGTTGTAAAGAATTCTTTTCCCATATGAATCAACTCAACTGTCCAATGTAAACATTCTTAAACAGCCCTCACTGCCATTGAGGTCACTGACAGCTTGCTTGTACAAACACTCTGGCATACAGTATAAATTAAAGATATGAAAGCATACACCAATATTCTTCTTCTTAGGCTCATACAGCTGATGCATTTTCCGAGCTGTGGAAATGCTATTGTCCTCTTCTTGTTGTGTGCACAATATACACATTTATGGCTTTTTTTCCTGCTGCCCTTTCATCACTGTCAAACCAGTTTTCTGGTGGCATTTTCATATTTTGAAATATACCTACTAAGATTCTAACATCCCCCGGCCCAGGTTTATGCCTGCAACAGCCATCTATTGAATAGTGCCTGTGACATCAATGCCAGTTTTGTGTCATCACTGATGACAAAACATGATCTCTCAATGTCTATACAGACTAAGAGCTTGTTTTCTTGGTTTTTACATTAGTATATGGCAGGAAATTTGTTTTAAGCATTCAGCTCAAGAATGCTTCAGTAGCCTCTTAAAGAAAAAGCAGGGCAAGGTTATTCCTTTCCACACTGCAGCTCACAATTTCTAGACCCGTTGCTTTTTCTTTGAAGATGTGAGCTCCCTAGTGCCCCCTAGCATTGGTGTACACTTTTCTCATCCTCTTCTTTATTATTAAAAAAAGTGCTTACCACCATGAGAGCACTTCTGCTGAAAGCACTGTATGCTATAATAAACGCAAATGACAGCAACAATGTCAGTGTACCATTGCACCTCTTCCACCATTACAACAAGAGGAAGGCTTTAGCTCAATGCTGGTTTATCTTTGTTGCATGCAGATGATGCTAGATTCAATCCCTGACAACTGCAGGCAGGGCTAGAAAAGTTTCTGTGCCTAAAACCTTGGAGAGCCCATTTCGTCGGTACAGACCAGTCTTCCCCACCCAGACACCCTCCAGATGTTGGCCTCCATCAGCCCCAGCCAGCATGGCCAGTGATGATGGAAGTTGCAGACCAGCATCTGGAGGGTACCAGGTTGGAGGAGGCTAGTGTAGACAATACTGAGGTAAGTGAAACTATGTTCCTAAGCCCTCCTCTCCTTTACATTTGTACATCACTTACATGACTGTTGCTGGACTGCAGCAAGTGCCACTGTATCATTAGGAGGGAAGTTGTTCCCATTACTCTGAGAAAATGATATCAGATACAAGTCTTTATAGATGCATTATCTCTCTCCTTCACAACAAGAACATATTACTTACTGGTATTTGAATCAACTTCTATGGCTGCCATATTTTAACGCAAAGGGAATTTACATTATTACCAAATAATTAAATAAACAGCCTTGTTGGATGTTTCTAAACCCCACATTACTTCCATTTGTATATTAATATGTTGCTTTATTCTATATATTAATAGATGTAGGGATGATGGAACTTAATTATTGCCTTAATAACCCTTCTTCTTGTTAGAATGATGCCAAACTATTCATTGTCAAATAAAGCTTTTATGTGATAAAGGCCTAAGAGCAGACAGTGGAATATTAGTGCAAACATTGTAAACTTAAGCCAAATTCATATATGAATTTTGATCAAACTGTAGCAATAGTGCGTTCAAAGTTTCCTGAGAGATGATGAAAACTATTCGCCTGAGTGTGGATTTCAGTATCTAGCTTTTATTAATGATTGATATTTTCCCAATCCACTGAAAAAAGTGTCTCCTAGATAAGAATGCACTTCAACTGATCCCAGCTATCAACCATCCAAAAGTAGTCCAGAAGCACAAACTCCTTAGGCCTTTGGACAACTGCATATTAGTCACTGTATAGATACCACTAATGCATGCAAAACAACACTAAAAAGGAAATAATGTTTTAAAGAAGTCTTATTTGTTTGCTTTATTGCTCACAAAACATTTAGAAGAGCTTTGCTCATTAAAAAATGATAATTCAAAAGGTAATTTCAGGTATAAGCAAAGCATATTTTCTTGAAGAGGGCAAAGGAAGCATGATAGGTATTCAGAACCGTCTTCTGCAAACTTCTGACTTAGCAATGATTAATTAAGCGAACCATTGTAATGGCCGTTGGCCGGGTTCCAAAAATACATATGACAGGTTGAATGAGCCACATACATGTTTTCTATCTTCTCCTATTTTTAAAAAATAGCTCCAGCACTACTTAGCATTTATTTAATGCCGCCAGTTTGCTAGGCGCTACATGCTTGGCTGCTGTTCAAGAGAACGTCCAGGAACAGAAAACAAACGGCGGGTGAGCTACTGTCAGTTGCTGAGAATATTCTGGCATCGCCTGCCAGCTCTCGCTGTGACCATATGCAGAACTTCACGGTTCCGTGCGAACAGATGTGCAAAGCCAGCTTTTCAGCCGCATGGTTTGCGTTATGGCCAGCAGCAGCCAAGTCGGTCAAAAGGACTGGCTCGAACTGCTTGCCTTGCCTTTTCTGCTTTGACAGGGATGCTGGGGCTGCTGGAAACCACAAGCTCCAAGCAAAAAGGAATAGGGGCAGAGAAAGGAGGAGGAGGAACCCAATTGTTCTATTAAAGTGTTTATTACAGTATAAATATCATAAGCATGATGCAGCCAAAGTTCAGGACTTCTTAAGACTATTCCTATTAGTGGCACACCTGCTGTCTTGCAACTGAAATAAATGGCTTGGCTGAGTTGCAACCTGTGTTTCTCCCACTCATTCAAACATTCAGCAGACTTGCTTTCCCCATGACACACACACACACACAGAACATATAATAATATATATGGTGGGCTTCTTCTTCAGACACCAAGAAGCAACCATTGGTTGCTGGCTTGAACTTGTACGCCCCCTAATGTGTCCATTGCAAGCCCTCTCATGGTAGCCCCCTGGCTGTTGTCACAGCAACCCACAACAGACGCGGCAGACACAGCAAAGGCTAAGGCAGGCCAGTGAGCATTTGCACGGACAAAAGGGGACAAGTTATGATGCCTTTAGGTTCTGCGGCCAATACTTCCGAGATGAGCATCCCCTCCCTCCCGCCGGTCAACCGTGCCAACCTGGGAATAGTGCCCGGTCAGCAAATCTGGCATCACGGGAGACCACCGGTGTGGGAGCGACCCGCCTGTTAAGGGCTGTCACCAGCTCCCTGGGTCAAAGGCCTGAGATCCCTTGGGGCAACCCCGCTGTTACTGCCCCCTTCAGGCTTAATGTCCTACCGCGTTAACTTTCTGCCACATAACACTTTGGGAGGGGGTACCTTGCACGTGTGGTCGGCAAAGACGCGACGCGGGAGGAAGGGGGTGTGATGCTGGGATGCAGCGCGCGCAAAACTTGGGCACGATCACGCGCGGCGGCGGCGGAACACGGCGCCTTACCCGGCAGGGACTGGTGCCTTGCAGCCTCCGCGGCTGAGCAACGGCGGCGGCCCCCGGCAGCAGCAGCAGCAGCAGCAGCAGCAGCCGCCGCTCCTTACACGGGGCGCGCAATGCCAGAGAGCCGCCCGCCAACTTTGCACAAAGGCAGCATGGCGCTGGAGCTGCCCTTCGCCCCGTTCCTGCAGCTGCAGCCGATGCGCTCTCTCCGGCTAGACCCGCTCCTCCCTCCCCCCCTCGGGATTCAGGGTGAATCTGGAGTGCAATGCAAAAGAGTCGAGCTCCGGAGCAGCGGTAGGAGCCGCTCTCATGGTGACGTCGGCAGCCTTCGGGTCTATTTATACTCAGCCGATTGGATTTCATTCATGAAAACGGGGCCGGGTGGCTCTGCGTAAGGAGGCGGGGACTGAGGCGCCTGCCAGCGCCCAACACAGACACGGCGAGCGAGCGCCAACGCTGTGTATGCACAGTCCGGGTCGCTCTGTTTACTCACCGCCCCCATCGGCAGAAATGGCAAGAGAGCCTTAGATCTGCACCGCGCGAGCTGATCTCACGGAGTCGCCATCTCAAAGGCATTCGGCTCCTTTGTAGCATCCCAGCCCCGAACCAAGAAGAAACTCGCCTCAGTCCCCGCCGTGTGGAGAGGCAGGGCCATTCCACACAGCACACAGGAAAACCTGCAATTTATCACCATCTGTACACTCAGGGAGGAGCTGCAGTCACACCTGGCTCCCTGGGAGGCATGCCTGCATTATGTCCATGCTTGTAAACACATTTGTCACATGCTGCCTTTGCATCTGCTCAGAGGCAAGTGTAGCTAAGCGGCGTATACATTGTTTAAGTATATAAATATGCACAATGTTCTAAGATAAAATGTAGTGAATCAAGACCACCAATGAGAAGCCTTTGTAAAATTAAAGAACCTCCACGAAAGGGAACTAGAAGCTACTCACAGCTAGATTGCCCAACACTATATTATTGAGACAAAAAAAGCAGCTTATAGGGCGATTTTGAGCAGGAAAGTAGCTAGAGGAGTAAGGGGGTAAGCATCCCATGCCATTCCTTAAAACAAAACAGGAGACTTGTGTCTTTATCTGTTGCACGTGCCTTAAAAAGTGTACTGTAGTTTGGCTGAGAGGTAGTAATTTGCCCTTGCAGAATCACCTCTTTCATTCCACATCAGATGGTGGATTTCACAAACTAGGCTTGTGGTGTTAGCTCACAGCTGATCTATGCAACAGACATGCATGGTAAAGGAAGAAGTCCCTTTATACTTATAAACAAAGCGTGGGCAACAGAGATTGAACATATTAATAACACAACTATAATTTATGACGGACGCGGGTGGCGCTGTGGGTTAAACCACAGAGCCTAGGACTTGCCGATCAGAAGGTCGGCGGTTTGGATCCCCACAACGGGGAGCTTGCTCGGTCCCTACTCCTGCCAACCTAGCAGTTCAAAAACATGCCAGTGCAAGTAGATAAATAGGTACCGCAGCGTTGGGAAGGTAAACGGCTTTTCCGTGTGCTGCTCTGGTTCGCCAGAAGCTGCTTAGTCATGCTGGCCACATGACCTGGAAGCTGTACGCCAGCTCCCTCAGCCAATAAAGCGAGATGAGCGCCGCAACCCCAGAGTCGGTCACGACTAGACCTAATGGTCAGGGGTCCCTTTACCTTTACCTTTATAATTTATGACATATATGCACTTTCCCCAAATGGTAGCTGCAATTATAAGTGTACATCACTTTTTCTATCTAGACTCCTGTGCTGTTAACACATGAATGATGAACCACTGCCCACCTCTTGTTGTTGACTCCAACTTCCATCACCCCCCAACCATGGAACTTCTACTCAAACAACACCTGGAGGTCCACATATCATGCCTGCTTTCGCACAAACCAAACAGGAAGAAATGCAGCAGGGGAAACTTCACCCCAGCACTCCATCTCTATGCCAAGATAAATCTTGGTATATATCAGGTAAACACGTGTGCATGAGTAGTCACTTCAACATCAGTAGGGTTAATAATGAGTAAGGCAATAAAGTTCAGGGCACTGAACTTACACTTGGCCAAGAAAGAGAGGGCTGAACGAATGAGATGCAGGATGTGGGCACAGTCAAACCTCCTAATCCTTGCGACTGTATATTCATACCTGCTTGTTAATACAGTGAAAGAAATAAGGGGGTTGGTATCTCTCCAGCCTTTCATGTTTGGTAACCCATTTAGTACAGACTATACAGTGGTACCTCAGGTTAAGTACTTAATTCGTTCCGGAGGTCCGTTCTTAACCTGAAACTGTTCTTAACCTGAAGCACCACTTTAGCTAATGGGGCCTTCTGCTGCCACCACACCGTCGGAGCATGATTTCTGTTCTCATCCTGAAGCAAAGTTCTTGACCCAAGGTAATATTTCTGGGTTAGCGGAATCTGGAACCTGAAGCGTATATAACCCGAGGTACCACTGTACTCTTAAATTTCATTTGAAATTTGTTGATTTGCTATAAAGAGACTGAACATTTAAGTATTAGACAAGCAGCAAAGTGAGTGCAACTAATGCAACTAATCTGAGCAATACATAGAAATCCTGGATGTCAAGGAAAGGGGACCCTGAAATTCCTAAAAGGATTAAATAAGAGGCTGGAGTACTGAGTAGTGTTTATGTTGCTTGGAGCATTTTCCAGATTATATCCAATGCTTCCATTTCTGTTAAACTTGTATAAGCTTCATAACACTGCTAAGGACAGGAGAATGCTGCCTTGAGCTACTGCTTCTCCTTTGTCACTTTGATAGACAACTTCATGGGCAGCCTTGTGGATATGTCACATATTTTGAGCCCTTGCAGCTATAAACACACCCTTGAAAGTAAACCATGCCTTGTGAAATTCTCATAAAGCCAGAGGAGCAGCTGAAGAGCTGGGGTGCACCCATCCTAACTCCTTGTCCTTCCTTATGACTAGCAAAAGCCAAGTATGTCACACAAAACAGTCACTGTAGAACTACTATGTGCATTTATACAGGTTGCAGAATTCAACTCATCCTGGGCAAAGAATTGTAGGCTTTTGGTAGGACATATGAACAGCTCTGCTCTTGGGCATGGATCAGTGTCCAGAATGCATCACTGGAGTGCCACTTTTATCCAAAAGCCTTAAGTGATGGAGTCTCAAGGCAGGATCCTGTCTGAGTATCTGATATGGTCTTAGGACTGCTAATGTAGTTCAAAGAACAGGAAAAGAGCTGTCCGTTGTCTTGTTCTCTTCACTATACCAAAACAACAGTGCCGGATTAAATGGTAAAATCAAGGACAGCTTAATCTAACCACTGCTAATCTTTGAGAAAGAGCCTTGTCAAATGCAATTTACTTGGAGAGCAACGACAGAGGCAGTGAAGTAAAAGTCCCCCAGTTGTATTTTCAGTGCCTCACTCAAAGGCCATTTGCATTTTAGTCAGTTCAGCACCTCAGACAATGGCTGCCATAACATTTAGATCCACAATTTTTAAACTTGAAACAGTGACTTGAACATTACCAAAAAGAAAAGAAAACATTTATCTAGTCTTCACTGACACTGAATGATGTAGCTAGAGTGTATTTAACAATCAGCAATCCTGATCCACTGGGTTCCCCCCCCCAGCTCATTATTTAATATTTATAATTCTGTTTATTGCTTTGATAATTAAACTATATTTCTGGGGATCTGTAATTGCTTTTTTAAGCAACACACACACACACACACACACACACACACACACACACACACACACACAGTTGTAGCTGAACAACAGGTTACCAAGAATAGTAAAGCAGTTTTGAAACATGTATTGAATCCCTGACATTCATTAGAGGTCTGTCCAGGGACATTATTCCTGAGTAGCCCAGGGATTTTATGATGGGCCGGATATCTTGCCCCTCCCCATTTTTTAAACTTAAAAAGCATGGTTTTAACTTTGACCCCCAAGCCAGCTGGGTATACGATAAAGGTCAGTGTTAGCGAAACCTTAGCCATCCACTATGCTTTCCCCAATAGATCATTTATGCATAGAAATTCACACATGTCAGTTTATCTCATAGACATAGACCTGTGCCCTAAGTTCTTTAAGCAGCTAGCAACACCCCTAGGCTCAGGGTTTCCCCCATCATGTTTAGTTAAAGGCATACACACAAGCATATTTTCATGACTCCTCTTGTGAATACTGGAAACTATGGCTAACTTCAGACAGAAGCATTCCAGTGCTTTGGTGAGCTTACTTGGGAAAGGCAGAAAAATAGAGGCTGGTGATTCATTCATTCATTTGCCAGCTACCCATCTGGTTGGGTTGCCCCACTCACTCTGGGACACTTACAACAAATTATAAAACCACAGTAAAACATCAAACATTAAAAACAATCAACAGCTCTCTCAAGAGGGTGCCTTCTGTGTGAATGGTACACCTCTTTGAAAAGCAAAGGATGGTTTTGCAAGAGAGTTGTGATGTTAGCCCCCAAATTAGGAGAACAAATATCATGAAGAAAGGTTTGCTGGTTACATTTGTATCACTTAGATGACAGACAGAAGATGACTGCGGAGAGTTAAAGGTGGATGAAATAAGCATCATTGCTAGAAATTAGTACTCTGCTTCACTCTACCCTCTCTGGAAATAACCAGCTTAATTTTCTAGATGTCCTCTGGATGTCTGTAAAATTAATTCAGATTTTGGTCTGCATTTGGATCAGGACAATTAGCTGTGGCATGTGACTATCCCCTGGTTTGCACATGACACCAAGTCAAACTAAGGCTTGGCATGAATGCATGAATTTGCAGACTCTGAGAGAGGCTATTGTGGCCGATTTGCTCTTCCTGGCTGTTTTGGGGCTGCGCTACACTGAGCTAAGCTATAGTTTGGGTAGCTTAGCAGTCCTCCTCTTCCCCAGCCCCTGCCTTACACTAGAATCAAAGAGTTGGGAGTAAGGAATCCTTGAGTGATCATTCTATTCAACCCCACAGCACTACATTCCCCTTTCCCCAACTGGCATCCTCCTCCTTTCTTGCTGCAAAAGAGGAAACCAATTTTGATAAGATATGCAAGCCTACATAACTTCAGTAACTATAGTTCGGCAAACAACATGTATGAGCTACACCTTGATACAGAGTGAAGAGTTTGCACAAAATACATTCAGTACCTGCATTTTAGCTGGTGACCAACATTGCTATATATGCATATACACATACAATTTCCCTTTCAGGAAAATGCATAGAAGAGGTAATTTAAAATATTCTCCAGGATGAATAAAACCAACTTTATTCATAAAATTCAATGTGTCTGCCTTTATGACTCTCTCTGTGTGTGGTTTTCCATAAGAGGGAAACAAGTGCTGTCTAGTCCCACAATGTGGTCCACGTGTGAATGAGCCTTTTTCAAGAAAAAGGTTATTTTATATTGCAGATGGCATGTTCTAGAAATAGTTAGATGAAGGATGGCTTTAGTGAAGCACTTTCATCTATCACCGCTTCTGTGACAAACATTTTCCAGGAATGAATTTCTACTCACCACCAAGAGAAAAAGGGTGTTCATAGCCATTGTAAGAGCTCAGTCAGAAAGGAATTCTTTCTTAGAGACAACTGTTCACACGGTTCCTTATCTTCCCTGTGGGGTGAAAAAACATGGTGTTTTATACAATGTGAGCGGATTTGTTTTTATTTAGGACTATGCTACATTGCCCCAAACCACCATTTAGGAATCAGCTATTTGGGATAGAAAGAACTCTGAAAGTTCTTACCACCTGCTGTCTACAATTATCTAGCATTACTCACCAATCATTTACTAACCTCCAACCTGCCACCATCACATGCTCTTTGGTAGGAGTCAGTATCTGCTCTGTCTCAACCTCGTGCTTTCTTAACTGGTCAAGTTTGTATCTCTGGGCTTTATTTCCTTTGAAGTCTGGCTATTCCCGTTAGAAGTAAGTGTATATCAAAATGTGTGGCAAGTTAACCCAACAGATGGATGGACTTCACACACTTAATCCATTGCTTCCTTGCACTTCTCATACACTTCGGCAAATCTATCTCCCTATTATGTCTGTATAGTATCACTGAAAACAACACAAACGTAATGATTGGGTGTAATTGCAAAGCTGACCGACATCAATATTTCTTGCTGTTGAGCAAAACAATCAGGAGGACACATGGTGGAGCTAGCACGGAGAGGCAAACACCTCAACCTGGGAATGCTACTTGTGAATACATTTGGGTTTTCCAGAAAATTAGTTTGAAGCTGGACCATCAACTTATGTTTTCAATGACCATCTCCTCATCAATATTTGTAGGTTGTTCTGGAAGCTTTTTACAGCTGAAGAGTGGGATATGCATTCCAACAGACAAGAACAAAAATAACATTTTCCATTTATATAGTTTGTGGGTTCCCCCCCACAAAGTGTTTCAAATGCATATGCCGACTAACCTTTACATGTGCATTGTAAAGTTGATTAGCCCTGCTGCCCCATATTAATAGGGCATTCCATATTATATAATACAATATACAGTGGTACCTCAGTATGCGAACAGGATCCGTTCCGGAGCCCCGTTAGCATCCTGAAGCGAACGCAACCCACGACTGCCCATCTGCGCATGTCACTATTTGCCGCTTCCGTGCATGCGTGTGACGTCATTTTGAGAGTCTGCACATGCACGAGCGGCGAACCCCCACAGTAACGTGCTCCGTTACTGCCGGGTCGCCACGGAGCATAACCTGAAAACGCTCAACCTGAAGCACATTTAACCCAAGGTATGACTGTATTTCAAATTTTGCTTCTTTGGCAATTGGAAAATCTGGGGTCTGATCCATCCTCAGCTACAATTCTTACTGGGTGACCTTCCCACCCGCCACTCTCTCAGCCTTATCCATGCAACAGAACTGTTGTGACGATAAAAAGGGGAAGGGAACTGTGTAAGCTGCCCTGAGCCGCTTGGGAAGACGATAGTATAAATATGCAAAAATAATAGACATACTAGGAAGGAAACTGACAGTAACATCACTGATATCGTGTACGAAGTTCTCTAAACACTCTAAAGCCACTATATAAATGTCAAGTATTATTGACTGTGCAGCTCCCTTATCTCTGCACTATCCATAGAACACACAGTGTGGGAATCTCATCCTGCGAATTGTTCCCTTTGCTTCCCTTTTTCAAAGTTGTCGGGAATGTAGTTGCAGACCTTTAATAAGCATACCTCCATTATGCAAAGGATTTTCCCACAAATTGCTATCGCTTATCCTGATCTGACCCCTAATACCAAGTCAATGCCCATGTGGCCACCATGCCCCATAAACTATGCTTTGCCTTGCTCTTAATCTATATATTAGCAGCTCTGCTCTCAGCTTCTTTCCATTTGCTTTCAAGAGATCAAATCACATGTTTTAAGATACCTTCTTCTCAGGAAGCCTAACACAAACCCACCCACCCCCACAACCACTCAGCTGCTCTCCAGTAATCAGTCATTAACTAAATGACTTGTTTTCCTAAGGCTGTGTCCAGACCATTTCCCTTTATTTAACCCCATTAGTCCCTGTTTCTTTATGTTTTGTTTCCCTTTCATCTGCACAGTTGTGCCTCCCTTCATAAGTGCATCACACTGTGGAGGGGACTCTGCACAGTGGAAACAGTGACTGGGCACACTCAGGAACTGAATACCAGCATAAGTTTGACTGGTGCGCTACTGTAGGCTATGCACTTTAAACTGACCCACTCCAGTGATGTGGAGCAGAACTTTTTCCAAGGCTTTATTCCCTGCACCCCCGTGGAAAATTATCCATTTCCTAAGTTCTTCAGTAACCATGAATGACAGCCAATTGTGAATACAATACTAAGCTTGGCAATTTCAAAGCTTTTAGCTCTGTTTACTGAATTCAAGTGAAATAAACATGCAAATTACTACCTTTATTTGCATATGAATAAAATCCTTTGCAGAATTTTACAGAAAGCCCACATCATTGGCCCTTTCTGACTCATGCTGTGGACTAGAGTGCTGATATAAGGCCTTGAACAGTCTTTATCCAGAGGTCATAGAACCACAGAACTGCAGAGCTGGAAGAGACCCCAAGAGTTATCTAGTCCAATCCTCTGCAATGCAGGAATATCAACATGCTGTCCCCCCATCCAGTTTGAAACCATGCAGGACCCTGCCTAGCAGTGGTGTAGCGTGGGTTGTCAGCACCCGGGGCAAGGCAAGTAATTTGCACCCCCTAATCCATGGATTTGCGCCCCCTAACCCGTGGATTTGCGCCCCCTAACCCGTGGATTTGCGCCCCCTAACCCTAACCCCCAGATGTTGCACCCGGTGCGGCTGGCCCCCCCTGCACCCCCACGCTACGCCACTGCTGCCTAGCTTTGCAAATGTGCTAGCAGTTTCATTGCTGCATCAATGGGCGGCGGGTGGGGTATATTCTGCCAGACCACCAAGCCTCATCCACTCAAGATAGCTCTCAGTAGCTTCTTATTCTCTTCATCATCTTGGCTGCTTATACTCAGGACAGCTATCCTTCGTAACCCTTTGGTTCCATTACACGTAGGCTCCTCAACTACTCCAACTATAGGGTCCTATCTCAGGGGTACTCAAGCTATAGGGACCAGATCCTACCTAGTAAGGCCTTAATAGGTTTGCAGGTTGCTTTATTTGTGGCATATTGTAAGGCATCTAATAAATAGGTTTCAACTAGTCTTATTCCGGCCCACTCACTTCCAGTGCATGCTGCAACTGTTGCATTTCTTGCTGCACTCTTTCCTTTGCAGTTTTCCAGCACTGAAGCGATTCCTTTAGCCTTTTATTCCCATCTCTGCTGGCAAACTCCAGGACACATAAAGCAGATTAACAGCTGCTGACTAGAATAACCCGCAGTCCAAGCTTGTTAGCTGCTCATTCACCTGGTGGACCTCCACAGCCAGCCTCCACTAGAGTCTCTGCAGTTGAGCTTCCAAACCTCTGACTAAAATAATGTTCTCACTTCTGGAGGAGGATTTTGGACAACAGAGTTCCTTTTTTCTGACCTGCTCCTTCTGGGGTAGTTTGCCCACCTTTGGTCCCCCACCCTGCACCTCCACTGCCTTGCAGGATATCTTTGGGAGAAGAAAAGGCTAAGGAGTATACCCCACACAAATCCAGAGTGGAGTTCCTAAGATGGTTGGATGGCACCTTTTAGACTTCCTTCCAGCAACTCCTGCAGCCAAGCTGGTACCAAACGTATTGCTCAGCTTTCCATTGGATCACATCAGTGAGGCTGAGAGGGTGGCCCTGTTGTCTCGACAGCCCAACATCTCCATATACACTGCTCAGGCTTCCGCCCCATGGAGGTCACTTTGGTGCTGTTAACACAGCAGTTTGTCTTCACCACCAAGGGCGAACTCCATTGTCTCGAGACAGACGGATAACAATCCTATTAGAAGTGAACAAACTATTGAAAGCAAGCAATATAATTGTCAACCCTGCTTCAGTTTTCACAAAGCAACAGGAAGGGCACCCTGCAGGCTGCTCCCAGTCCAACATACTCCCATCTCAAATCTCTCAGCTATCTCCAAACTCAAATGCCAAACTGCTATCTTTTCTTATATCCTGAGCATTGGGTTTGAAGCCACATCTCAACTCCTAAGCTTGGCTTCTACTGAAGTAATTGCAGCCAATCATTCCTGTTGGAAAGAAAACAATCTTAACAAGTAATGGTCGCAGAGAAGTGCTATAACTTCCACACACGGAGACTGTAGCACCCACTGCCCCACGGAGAAGCTCTGTCTGAGAAGCTGAAGGAGGTCAGTGCAGAAATACATGGAGGAGACTGATAGAAGAGCACATGGGGGAAGGAAAGTCCAAAGAAACAATGGAGGATATGCTGCCTCTGCTCCTCCATCCTAGCTTCTCAATCAATAACTATGCTTATTACAGCAGAGTGGCTTGGGAAATGGACTAGCAGGGAGAGCTGCTACTTTCTATTCTTGCTGCTTTCCAATGGCACAACATGCATGGTCATCAACCAGAATGGCATGAACTGCAGCCACTCTAAAAAACTGCAAAGGTACATATATGCTAGTTCACAGCAGGAGTCAAAGCTCATTTAATGAGAGAGGAAAGCACAATCAATAACTTGATGAAAATGACATTTTGAAAATCCCCTAATTTATTCAGAATTACAATGTTTCCAAAGATATCTCACTAATATACATTTTTTTAAAGAAATGTAAAACCAGCCTACCCAAAACAAATTCAAAATTCACCCTTACTATTACCCAAGTATTCAAAATGTGGTCAAGGCAATAAGTTTGTAGCAGGAAACATTTAGAAAATATGTTATGAAACGTGCTTAATGGATCCCAAAGTCATTAAGCTTCTGCTTAAACAAGGAAAGCAACTGCCTGAGTAAAGCTGTGAAAATTGCTTTCTCTGAGCATTATTCAAAGAGAGGCCAGCTCTCTCAAGAAGACTCTGGTAGGTTGAAAAAATTTCAGGCCCTTTCCAGTGTCTATGGATTCATTCTCTCCTATAATATAAGCATATAAGTCCCTGGTGTTCCATGGAAGTGGTGTATCAAATTTCCATTATGAGAGCTCTAAAAGATTAATGAAAGTGGAAAAAAGTGCAAGGTTGTATCTTGCTTCTTCCATTTCAATTTTTATCAGATAAAAATGGCCATGTTGTAAGCATCCCATCTTTCCGTTGCAGCTACGTCATAAAATGGACATAAAGAACTTTTATCTAAATTATTAAAAATGCATAAATGATTCACAATCAGTAACAAAACTTGGATTCAGTGTGCAATGTTCTAGAAAGCAGCGGTGCTGGGTGTAATAGACAACTTGATAGTAACCAATCATCTCATAGCAAAGGCAATTCTATACATTATGTATCATGCCATTTCTATAGTTCATTTTAAAAGAAGAAAAGCTTCTTTATAGAAGTTTGCTGTCTTTGTCAAAGGTCTACAGTCAGCCTAACGATGAAACCTACAATTCACTGAACCTGTTTTTTCTTCACTTTCCAGTGAGCACACCAGTTTAAAACTGCAACCCTGACCATACTTCAAACATTTCATCAGAAATGCTTGCAAATACAATGCAAGAATGTAATATCAAAACAAAGCAAAACAACAACAAAAAACCCTTAGGGCACATTCCAGCCAAAATTAAGCATATTCCAATGGGAATAAATAGGATTTTTTTTTAAAAAAAAATGCTCAACTGCCCTTATATAGGAGAACATTTCACTGGGTTGTATTCAACTTTTATTCAGAACAGACTCATTGATATGAATGGATCCAACTTAGTCACGGTGATGAATTGCAATGGGTCTACTGTGAATAAAGTTTGTTAAATGCAACCCCTTGACTCAATGAACCTAGATAGGTATGCTTAGATTATTACATTTACTGGTAGGCTCAGTGTGCCATTCTCCCCCCCCCCCTTCTTTTTAAACATCATTGCAATGAAGTAATTCATAAGGACTCCTGGATCATGGTCTGCTTAAGGAATGAGGTTTGGGGAAGTTTTTAGTCTTAGTTTTCAGATCAACTTCACTTCTTACACTTATCAATTTACTCATACCTTTGTTCTTTCTAGTTTGTTTGTTGTTTACTTCTCTGTATCCAGTTTTAGACCATCAAGCTGCAATCCTATACATGCTTGCACAGCTAGTAGTAGCAAGCCTCACTGAACTCTGCTGGATTTACTTCTGAGTGGAAATGTATAGGATTGGATTGCAAGGTGTGTGGGTGGGTGTGTTGTTGTTGTTAAAAAAAGGTTGCCTCTGCACACTTGCAACATTATCTTCTTATGTACACTTACTGAGAAGAAATGCCCACTAAATTCAATGGGATTTAATTTCATGTATGATTTAAGGTTGCAATCTTACATGGGAGGAAAAACCCAGTGTGTTGTAGGGTTCATCCGCACTTCTGTTTGTGTTGCAATTTCTAGGCACATGTTCGTGATATCCAGTCATTGGTTTCAGCAGAAAACCTGATTGGTGCTTCTTTTCCCAGGGGAAAGCAGTGGGACAAAAGAACACTTGGACCCATGCCTAGAAACTGCAGTGCAAACAGACGTGTGGATGAGCCCTTACTTGCAAATAAATACGGATTGAGTCAGGACATAAATGTCCTATCAGTATGTATTCACTCGCAGCTGTGGTTTTATTCTGTATTGTAAGCATCCCATGAGTTAGCTATTGGAGAGGTCACATAATACATAATTCACATAATGCGTAACACATAATTCATTATGCTTGTTTTCCCTTAGCAGCTTCCAAGACACTTTGGAAATACTGGGCACCATCCAGCCAGAGTTAATACAATGGAAGAGAATTGAGCCTAAGCAAATCAATGGAGCTTAAGTGTGTTTTACTCTGGCTAGATTTGTGCCCACTTTACACGATACTACATAAAGGAAAGCAAAATCCCACTGGTGTGGGAGTGCTGAAGGTGGTCTTGCAGAATACGAGTTACCAGACTTGAAAAGAAAAACAAAAGAGCAGAACAATGTGCGATTTGTGTGGTGCTCACAAGGCCTCAGTTCTGGAATCACTATACAACATCAGGGATGGCTCCTGGAATAGACACAGAAGTCATTTAAAATATGTCTCAGGACATGTGCAGAGTGCTTGTTCATCACAGCTGACATCACTCATGGAGGACTTTCAGGGGCAAATATGCCTTTCAGGCAGATGTAGTTCTTTAGAAATTAATCTGTTAAGTGGGAAGCAGCTTTAACATCTTCGCTAACTAGCCATGTAAGCATTGCTGTGGGAAAGACCAAAAATTAATGAGTAATGTTACTGTACTTTGTTGCTATCCAGGAACATTGTTACAGCTACTTGGTGACCATTCTTCCTTCCTTCCTTCCTTCCTTCCTTCCTTCCTTCCTTCCTTCTGCTGACTGCTTATTACTAGCCACAGATGAGAGGCTATTTTCCTCAGTGGGAGCTAGCATTTAGGACACTAGATGTTTGGCCTCCTGAATGGCCAATATACCTGCAGCATGGAGTCTAAGTCCATTGCTCTGCAAACAGGTGTAAGAAAAGGTAGCAGTTGGCAGTTCTGAATTTTGAGAGGGGCAAAAGGACTTCCAAGTTTAACTGGATTAGAATCTGGAACGGGGTGCAGGGGTCCACACTGTTACTCTCTGGGATGCAGGCTTTGTGATTTTGTTGCCCGTTGTTGGAATGTAAATGTGCTAAATAAAATAGAAGTGATGCAAGGTCTGCAGAGTGCTCTTGCTCCCAAAGGAAACCAAAGCTGTGTCCACATTATACCATTAAAGCACAAGTGAATCACATTCTTTACCTCAGTCCCTAGGCACTGTACAGTGGTACCTCCGGTTACATATGCTTCAGGTGACATACGCTTCAGGTTACAGACTCCGCTAACCCAGAAATAGTGCTTCAGGTTAAGAATTTTGCTTCAGGATGAGAACAGAAATTGTGCTCCAGCGGCGAGGCAGCAGCAGAAGGCCCCATGAGCTAAAGTGGTGCTTCAGGTTAAGAACAGTTTCAGGTTAAGAACGGACCTCTGGAATGAATTAAGTACTTAACCCGAGGTACCACTGTAGTTTGTTAAGGGTTGATCGGAAAGTGCAACTGTGAGGGATAAACTACAGGTAAACTACTGTAACCAGTGCTATTCTTCTAGAAAAAAAGATGCCAGAACTCACCATGAACGCTTCCCTTGTTCTCTTCTAGTGGCAATGGTGCCCACCTGAGAGGTGCAGAAACTGAGCTCAGACTGATAAAAAGCCCTGCCTGTAACCATGCACACTTACCTCAGAGTAGACAGATGCTGTGCTACCCACAGATTTCTCACCAATGGGAGAAGTGGGTATAAAACTAATACAAGTTAATGGAGAAAACTTTCTTTTGGAAGTTGCACAGTCTCCTTTAGTTGCTGTATATCTGCCGAGGCAGTAGTTTGAGTGATGCATACTAACTGCACAGCTTATATACACTGTGTATAAACATAAATGCTGTTCTGTGCTTAATACCACACAAGTGCTTCAGCGTACTTAGACTGTATGATATTTCTCCAAGTCAAGAAGGGGGAACGGACTGGCTTGAAGAAGAAAAAGCTTGCCACAGTTCCGAATTAAATCTCCTTTTTCCTCCAGAGACCCGCCAGCCTCCCTGGCCCCTCCCTCGCAGCTCCCCGCTTCCCCCTTCGCTCCTCGCCGCCTTCTCCGGGTTACCCGCGCGCGCCTCACCTGACAGGAGGAGAGACTTCTCCGAGAGGGGCGCAAGCCTCGCGCTCCAGAGGGGGGGGGCCGCCGAGACTCGCCCCCCGCGGCGCCTTCGGAACCTGCGCGCGGGCAGCGCTGGCTCAACCTAGTCCGCCTCTCGCGAGCGCCGAGCTTCTTGCCTCCTTCTTCTCCCTCGCCTCCTCTCCGGCTCGCGCCCTCCCGGCTCGCTGCTCCAGAGCGCCACACCCCGCCCAGCCTGTCCTTCCCCGGGCTGGGACAAGCCGCACAGGAGCCGCCACAGGTCACGTGACCGAGGCCGTGAGGCGGGCGGGGGAAGGAGAGAGGAGGAGAGGATGCTCTTCTTGAGGAGGAGGAGGAGGAGGATTATGGGCTGTATCCTGCGCAGGGCCCGAAGTGAATGAATTTCCTCCTCTCTTCTTCTTCTTCTTCTAGGGTTTTAATAATGTCACAAGGCCACTTTTGTCTATCTCTCCCCCGCCCCCAACTATACCTACTGTATATTTGTTGTTGTTTAGTCCTTTAGTCGTGTCCGACTCTTCGTGACCCCATGGACCAGAGCACGCCAGGCACTCCTGTCTTTCACTGCCTCCCGCAGTTTGGTCAAACTCATGTTCATAGCTTCGAGAACACTGTCCAGCCATCTCGTCCTCTGTCGTCCCCTTCTCCTTGTGCCCTCCATCTTTCCCAACATCAGGGTCTTTTCCAAGGAGTCTTCTCTTCTCATGAGGTGGCCAAAGTATTGGAGCCTCAGCTTCAGGATGTGTCCTTCCAGTGAGGCCTCAGGGCTGATTTCCTTCAGAATGGAGAGGTTTGATCTTCTTGCAGTCCATGGGACTCTCAAGAGTCTCCTCCAGCACCATAATTCAAAAGCATCAATTCTGCGATCAGCCTTCTTTATGGTCCAGCTCTCACTTCCATACATCACTACTGGGAAAACCATGGCTTTAACTATACGGACCTTTATATCAATACCTATATATCAACATGCATAAGGACATGCCGGAGTTATTCGCAGGTGTGAAGAGCAATCAATTGTCCAAATTAAGGCCCCACCCGTCCTAGACAGATTTACTTGCAGGTAAGCCCAGGTGAATTCAGACAGACTTTCTTCCTTGTAAACGAGCACAAGGTTGGGCTGCAGAGAGCTATGAGCTTTCCTCCTGACTTTCCTTTCTCCATCCCAGACAAAGTTCCAGCCTTTGCTTTTGGGGTTTCTCACCTGTCAAATCAGCTTGAGAGTTTAGCAGGTGACAGTGTCCTTTTGGGATGGAGATCAAGGTTGAGGAGGAAAGCGCCGCCTCCCAAATGTCTGCAAAGCCAGCCAGTATTTAAAAGTAGCGGAGCAGGGCCAAAACAGCCACAACAAAGCTGGCAACTTTACCATTCATAAATTGAGGAGGATTTCCCCTGCTTGGTGGCAGCTCTAGTTCTATGAGCCATAAATGCATGGAGAAGGGCCAGTAACTCTATAGCTCTTTTACTATAAAGGGAACACGCTGAGTTAGCTGTGGCAGGGGATATGTAACTCATTCCGGTGTGTTTCTATTATATATGTGAAAACCCTACTGCAGAGGTTTTCAACCTTTTTGTGTCCACGGCTCCCTTGACCTTCTTTCTGCGGCACCCTGTGGGGCTCAGGAGCCCTGTTATGTCACCCCTTGCCTGCAGAGCTGGCAGCCTCTCACTCTTTTTCAAACACCCTCCCTTGTGGAGTGTTCCCTCAGCCTCCTCTCCTCTCCCCTCACCTTGGGAGTTCTC